>NC_053427.1:49309432-49610111 GCF_007990345.1 Gossypium hirsutum
CGATGGTCAATCCGAGCGGATAATTCAGATACTCGAGGATATGCTGAGATGCTGCATCCTTGAGTTTAGTGGTTCATGGGAACGGTATGTACCTTTGATCGAATTCGCTTACAACAATAGTTTCCAATCAAGTATTAAGATGGCACCTTATGAGGCTTTGTACGGTCGTAAATGCCGTACACCATTGTTTTGGACCGAGCTCGGTGAAAGTAAAATTTTCGGAGTTGATTTGATTAAAGATGCCGAACAGAAAGTAAAGGTAATCCGTGAAAGTCTGAAGGTAGCCACAGATCGTCAAAAATCGTATGCGGATCTGAAACGGAAGGACATTGAATATCAGGTGGGAGATAAAGTGTTCCTCAAAGTTTCGCCTTGGAAAAAGGTACTCAGATTTGGCCGTAAAGGCAAGTTGAGCCCGAGATTCATTGGGCCGTACGAAATTTCCGAACGAGTGGGGCCAGTTGCGTATAGATTGATTTTGCCCCCTGAGCTTGAAAAGATTCACGATGTCTTTCATGTTTCGATGCTTCGACGCTATCGATCTGATCCGTCGCATATAATTAGCCCATCAGAGGTTGAAATTCAGGCCGATATGAGTTATGAAGAAGAACCGATACGTATCCTAGCTCGTGAGGTGAAGGAGTTGCGAAACAAAAGGGTTCCGTTAGTGAAGGTGTTATGGCTCAAACATGGGATCGAGGAAGCTACTTGGGAAACCGAGAGTTCGATGAAAGAACGATACCCAAACCTACTTACTGGTAAGCTTTTCGAGGACGAAAATTTCTTAAGTGGGGGAGAGTTGTGACAGCCCTAATTCGACCCTAGTCGGAAAGTGGTTTCGGGACCGCTAAACCGAGTCACCGAAAGGTTTGAATGTGATGTTTATTGTCTAGAATATGTAATCATGAATGTGTAAAAATTTCAAGCTTCGATATGGTCGATTGCATGTGAATTTAGTCAATAGGACTTATATGAGAAAATTTTAAAATGTGATAGGTCAATGCATGAGGACCTATTAGTGCATGTGGAAGAAAAAGGGGACTTGCATGTCAAATTCCCCCTCCCTAATATGTAGTGTCCGGCCATGCTATGGGTGGAAACATGTCACCAACATGTTGTATTAGTGATGTATGGGAAGGGAAATAAAATATTAAGCATGATAATTAAATAATGAAAGGAAGGGTGATGGAAAAAAATAATAATAATAATGGTCTCACCCCCTTGTTGCCGTGAATTGAAGAAAGAAAACAAAAAAAAAGTGTTCATTCTTGAACATCCTTGGCCGAATAGAGGAAAGAAAGGAAGGGGGAAGAGCTTGAGAAAATCGGCTATGGTGGTTTGCTAGACTAAGGTATGTTTGATGTTGTCTTTGAGATGCATGCATGTTTTAAATAGCCCATGTTCAAACCTTGAATCTTGTTGATAACATGAGCAATCGGTCATGAGAAAGTGTTCAAGGAATGGTTGTTGTTCATGTTATTTGGATGAGAAATGGGGAGTTTTGTTGTTTCATGTTAAAGTTAGGTGAATGATGATAGAGGAGTGTTTGAACTATAAAAAGAATCGGCTACCTTGTTATGAGCTAGGGCCGAATGTGGGTTTGGTTGTGTTTGAATATTACATGCTTGGTAGAATGGTGGATGAAGGTGCCGAATGTATGTTGGATTGATAGAGTCTCCAAATTAATTTTATGTGTGTATGCATGACCGAATATACGTGGTCACATGAGTAAGGAAGTGAGTTATTTGATATGTGGTAAAAGTTAAGTACTAAATCGAAGGTTGCTAAAATTGCCATTTCTTAGCCGAATATGTGCTTGATCAATGAAGGAATTGTTGAAGAATATAGGTGAACTTGGTGAGAGCAATCGGCCTAGTGTATAAATGATATGAAGATTTTAGGAAATTGTTTTGGTTAGGTGTATGTATGATTAAGTATATTCGGCAATATACTTAAAGTGGGTACATGATATTACATTATAATTATTGAGCTTAAGTATATGGATATGTGTATATGTGGTCATATAATGACATCTTGGTTTGAAAATTTAATGATGTGTGATTGCCGAATGTGATAAATAAATTCATGTTATTGAGTTAAATATTGAATACTCTTATTTGTATTATTTAAGCTCAAGAACCTAAAGGAGAGGCGTCCAACAAGGGGAAATCGAAGGTCATCGAGTAGCCGACTCGGAATTATTTTACCCAACATAAAGTAAGTCATTAAGCATGTAGTGGGTATTATTTCAAATGGTCATAATGTGTATGTATTGATGCTGATTGGAATGAATAAATATACATATATATATATGCATGTACGTATGTGATGATGAAATTGTTGAATGAATGAAAAGAGGTAAGATGTACTGAGTTGTTGATCTCGGCACTAAACGTGCGGGATAACCAGTTATGACCATGAGATTGGCGCTAAGTGCGCGGGATTAAATTGTACAGCACTAAGTGTGCGATTCGACTATGTTGCACTAAGTGTGCGAAATGAATATGATGCACTAAGTGTGCGAATTGACCATGCGGCACTAAGTGTGCGAGTCTGACTATGTAGCACTAAGTGTGCGATTTGATTACGTGGCACTAAGTGTGCGAGTTGATTATATAGCACTGAGTGTGCGGGCTCAATATACATTCGTGAATCATTATGGACACTATGTGTGCGACACTATTGAGTCGATCGCGGACAGCGGGTCGGGTAAGTGTCTTGAGTACGTGGCTAATAGGTGCTATGCTTATACTTGGTGTTGAGCTCGGTAAGTTCGAACCTATGTGACAAATATACTTGAAGTCACGTACATAAAATTTATCGTAGGATGGGTGAAAGGCCGTATAGTCGTTTGATTGTAACGAAAATAAATCGATTTATGAAATTGCTTCAATGTCCTATTGATGAGTATATAGAATGTGAATGCATGAATTGATATGAAATTGAATTGATAGGTTGGAGGAACTATGGTATGGTTCGGTATGGATGGAGTAAATTGTCTCGTTCCATTTTGTTTCCTCTTGTGATAATGTTGTTGATAGATGGTAGTGCATTGCTTATGACTTACTGAGTTATAAACTCACTCGATGTTTCCTTGTCACCCATTATAGGTTGCTTGGACTCATCTATTTTTGCGGGGTCGGGCCGTCATCGAAGTCATCACACCGGATAGCAAGTTTTGGTACTTTCTTCTTAGTGTGTTTAGAAGATCATTTTGGCATGTATAAGCTAGTACGTTGTGTTTGAATTATGGCATGTAAACTTTAAGCCATGCGAAAATGGCACGAATGTTCGATTGAATTGGATCAAGGGTAGGCATGAAATGGACCTAGTTACTTTCGTAACAGATGCTGGCAGCAGCAGTGTCATGAGATTGAAAAATCACTAAAAATAGTAGGAGTGGAATTAATTGATGAATAAATTATGTAATCGAAGCTCGATGAGTCTGCTTTCATGAGGAAGTAACAAAAAGATCATATGGGCAGTATATTAAGAGATAATCAGATTTTAGTGGGACAGGGCCAGAACGGTTTCTGGATTCCCTGCTCCGACTTTGGAAATTCATTATAAATTAACCAGAGATAATTAGGGGTCGTACCATATATGTACAGATTTCTCTCTGAGTCTAGTTTTCATAGAAACAAACGGTAACAGTATTGAAGCCCCGTGCAGGGAGATATCCAAGTCGTAATGGGCAAAGGTCAGTGTAGTCGACCCCTGCAACTTGGGGGACTTTGACTAATAAACTGTACTAATTGGCCCAACCAAAAATTCTAGAAAAAAATACATAGATGGGCACATGAGTCTAGATTCTGGGAAAAATTATGAAACTGATTTTCGAGTTACGAAACTCAAGATATGATTTTTAAAACGACTAGTACACAGATTGGGCAGTGTCTGGAAAATAAATTTTGTAAGGGGTTAAAGCCAGTTAACACCTCGTGTTCGACTCCGGTGTCTGTTTCGGGTTCGGGGTGTTACAGGGAATTTCCATCAGAGCACGACCATCGACGGACTCCCGAGCTACTTCAGTAGCTAGTGTGGGCAATAATCGTCAAGAGAAACCTGAATGCCCCCAATGCGGAAGACGACACCTAGGTGAATGTTGGGGTAAGTCTACTAACAGGGCCTGTTACGGATGCGGTTCGAAGGACCACTTCATTAGAGATTGCACGGAGCTTGATGAGAAGAATAAGATTCAAGGTGCAAGACCTAGTGGAGTGACAATTAGAGGTAGACCACCGAAAATTTTAGGAGGTAGGGGTGGTAGTCAGAGAGGGGCCTCTGATACGGCTGTTTGAGCCGAGAACCGTACTCCTGCTAGAGCATATGCCATTCGCGCACGAGAGGAGGCATCCTCCCCTGACGTCATCACTGGTACCTTCACTCTCTTTGATACTAATGTGATTGCATTGATTGACCCTGGTTCTACTCATTCATATGTATGTGAAACCTTAGCATCCAGTAAGACTCTACCTGTTGAGTCTACTGAGTTCGTAATTCGAGTGTCAAACCCTTTGGGTCAATACGTACTTGTTGATAAAGTGTGTAAGAGATGCCCTCTAATAATCCGAGAATCCTGTTTTCCAGCCAATTTGATGCTTTTGCCGTTTGACGAATTTAATGTTATTCTTGGTATGGATTGGTTGACCGTACATGATGCAGTGGTGAACTACAAAAGAAAAACCATCTATTTGAGGAGAGCAAATGATGAGGTAGTCCGAGTTGAGTCTACCGATTTGAAGGGGGTGCCAGTGATAATATCTTCAATGACCGCTCAAAGATATGTGAAAAAGGGTTGTGAAACATACCTTTCGTATGTACTTGATAGCAAAGAGACGGAAAGGAAACTTGAATCAGTGCCAGTGGTTTGTGAGTATTCAGATGTTTTTCCTGAGGAGTTACCGGGGTTGCCACCGGTTCAAGAGGTGGAATTCAGCATCGAGATTGTACCTGGTACCACGCCAATCTCAATAGCCCCGTATCGTATGGCATTAACAGAATTAAAGGAATTGAAAGTTCAATTGCAAGAATTGATGGATAGAGGTTTCGCTCGACCGAGTTTTTCTCCATGGGGCGCACCCGTATTGTTTGTGAAAAAGAAGGATGGAACCATGAGATTGTGCATCGACTATCGTCAGTTGAATAAAGTGACCATAAAGAATAAATACCCGTTGCCACGTATTGATGATTTGTTTGATCAATTAAAGGGAGCCTCGGTATTTTCCAAGATAGATTTGAGATCTGGTTATTATTAGTTGAGGGTTCGAGACTCGGACATACCCAAAACCGCTTTTAGAACGAGGTACGGTCACTACGAATTCTTAGTGATGCCATTTGGGCTCACTAATGCCTCTGCGGTATTTATGGATTTAATGAATCGAGTATTCAGGCCATACTTGGATCGATTTGTGGTTGTGTTTATTGATGATATTTTGGTTTATTCACAAAGTGAAGCCGCACACGCCGAGCATTTAAGGTTAGTATTACAGATTTTGCGAGACAAGCAGTTATATGCAAAATTCAGTAAATGTGAATTTTGGTTGAGAGAGGTTAGCTTTTTGGGGCACGTGGTGTTCGCATCGGGTGTTAGAGTGGATCCAAACAAAATTTCGGCCATACTTGATTCGAAACCTCCGAGGAATATTACTGAAGTTAGGAGCTTTTTGGGACTTGCCAGATACTACCGACGGTTTGTAAGGGGTTTTTCGATGATAGCTGCACCGTTGACAAAACTACTTCAAAAAGATGTTGAGTTTGAATGGACAGAAGACTGTCGGAAGAGTTTCAATCGGCTAAAGACCTGTTTAACCGAAGCTCCAGTGCTAGTACAACCGGAGTCCGGCAAAGAGTTTGTCATTTATAGTGATGCATCCCTACTTGGACTAGGTTGTGTGTTGATGCAAGAAGGTCGAGTTGTGGCTTACGCGTCGAGACAATTAAAGCCGCATGAGAGAAACTATCCGACCCACGATCTTGAATTAGCAGCCATAGTGTTCGCCTTGAAAATATGGCGACATTACTTGTTTGGAGAAAGGTGTCATATTTATTCAGACCACAAGAGTCTAAAATATCTGATGACTCAAAGAGATCTAAATCTACGGCAAAGACGTTGGCTTGAGTTGTTGAAGGACTACGAACTTGTTATTGATTATCACCCGGGAAAGGCTAACGTGGTTGCCGATGCTTTAAGTCGGAAAGCACTGTTTGCTTTGAGAGCGGTGAATGCTCACTTGTCCGTCTCACCCGATGGGGTGCTAGTAGCTGAATTAGAGGCCAAACCATTATTGATTCGTCAAATACTTGAATTCCAGAAAGTCGACGCTGAATTGGTCACTAAATGAGCTGAATGTGCTTCGAATGAGGAATCGGAGTTTCGGATTGACGACAATGATTGCTTGACGTTCAGAGGTCGATTATGTGTCCGAGAAATTCGGAACTTATTTCAATGATTTTGGACGAGGCTCACAGTAGTCGAATGTCAGTCCACCCAGGTAGTACTAAAATGTACAATGACCTGAAACGTGAATTTTGGTGGCCCGGTATGAAACGAGATATTTCCGAATTTGTTTCAAGGTGTTTGATATGCCAACAAGTAAAAGCAGAACATCAAGTGCCGTCGGGATTACTTCAGCCGATCATGATACCCGAATGGAAGTGGGATCGGGTAACGATGGATTTTGTATCTGGATTGCCATTGTCATCAAGCAAGAAAGATGCAATATGGGTCATTGTTGATAGATTGACCAAGTCTGCTCATTTTATCCCTGTCCGTACGGATTTTTCGCTCGATAAATTGGCAGAATTATATGTCTCCCAAATAGTTCGGTTGCATGGGGTACCTATTTCCATCGTGTCGGATAGAGACCCAAGATTTACCTCGCGATTTTGGAAGAAATTACAAGAAGCATTGGGTACCAAGGTGCACTTTAGCACCGCATTCCATCCTCAGACCGATGGCCAATCTGAGCGGATAATTCAAATACTCGAGGATATGTTGAGATGTTGTGTTTTAGAGTTTTGTGGTTCATGGGAAAGATATCTGCCTTTGATCGAATTCGCTTACAACAATAGTTTTCAGTCAAGCATTAAGATGGCACCTTACGAGGCTTTATATGGTCGTAAATGCCGTACCCCATTATTTTGGACTGAACTTAGTGAAAGTAAGATCCTTGGGGTTGATTTGATTAAGGATGCCGAGCAGAAAGTCCGAGTAATTCGCGAAAGTTTGAAAGCCACTTCGGATCGTCAAAAGTCGTATGCGGATTTGAAAAGAAAAGACATTGAATATCAGGTCGGAGACAAAGTATTTCTCAAAGTTTCACCCTGGAAGAAGGTGCTTAGATTTGGTCGTAAGGGCAAACTAAGTCCAAGGTTCATCGGTCCGTATGAGGTATCCGAACGAGTTGGACCAGTTGCATACCGATTAATTTTACCCCCTGAGCTTGAAAAGATTCACAATGTTTTCCATGTCTCGATGCTTCGACGATATAGGTCTGACCCGTCGCACGTAATCACTCCATCCGAGATCGAGATTCAACCTAACTTGAGTTATGAAGAAGAGCCGGTTCGCATTTTGATGCGTGAAGTAAAAGAGTTGCGAAATAAGAAAATCCCATTAGTGAAGGTGTTGTGGCATAATCACGGAATCGAAGAAGCCACTTGGGAACTTGAGGACTCTATGAAGGATCGATATCCTAAATTAATCACCGGTAAGATTTTCGGGGACGAAAATTTCTTATGTGGGGGAGAGTTGTGACAGCCCCAATGTGACCCTAGTCGGAAAGTGGTTTCGGGACCACAAAACTGAGTTGTAAAATTGATTAATTGTTATATTCTATGCTTATTATGTGTGTACATGCATATGTCGACGTTTCATTCCCTAATTTTGCCAATTGCATGAGAAATTATTAAATAGGGATCAATATGAGACATGGTGAAATATGATAGACTAATTTTAAATGGTTTATTAGTGCATGTCAACACAAGGGTGGACTTGCATGTCAAATTGCCCAATTTTCTTTATAGTGGCCGGCCAAGATGGGTGTTGATGGGCAAATATATATGTTTAATTAGTTATTAAAATAAGAAATGGCATTATGTGAGAAAAAAATAATATTAGTGAAATAAAGGTAAGAGTGTGTTCATCTTCCTTACCTTCTTGCAAAGCCGAAACAAAAGGGGAAAGAGGAAGGAATTTGTCTAGGGCATTCGGCTATCTTGGAGGTTAAATAAGGTAGGAGTTCATGTTATTTCTATTGATTTTTATGAGAATCTAGTAGTAGTCAAGCTCTTATTGTAACCCATATGTTGATTTTTCTTTAGTTTTGGTGACAAATTGTGCATACGGTATTATTGGATAAATGCTAAAAGGATGGTGTTTTGATATTTTGGATTGAAATATTAGAAAGGGGAAAATATGAGCTACCTAATTAGATATATGTGAATTTAAAAGATGGTATGAACAAATGTGGAGTTTTGCTAGTTTAGGATTATTCGGCCAAGTGTTTATGTGGTGGAAATTAAGTGTTAAATGGAATGCAAATGATATTATATGGGGGTATGTATATTCGGCCATATGAGTAAATATATAGATGATGTTAAATTTGATTATGTATAATGGGCCATATAGAGTACACATTGTGATATTAACTTTAATTCTCTATAATTGATCAAGTGGGTGATATTGGTTTATATGGTTGAATTTGATTTATGAATATGTACCTTGAAATAAAATATATCATCGACTATGTTACTTTGGAAGTAAGAATGCATTCGGCCTTGAGACAATTTATAAGTATTAGTTAAGGTTCTAATGTTTTGAACAAGAATGGTTGTAAGATGAAACGAAAATTATTAAAATATATATGAGTAATTAACAAGGGTGGTTGCCGTGTATATAATATTTATGTGTGTTTTATTGAAATATTTATTGGGTTAATTATAGTAATTGGATCTTAGGTGATCAATAGCCGAATGGCTTAAAGTTAGTAAAAAGCATAAGGTGAATAAAAATAAAATGTTGCCGTATGATTCTTTTGATATGAAACTATTAATGTTATGGGATATAAATAACTAGCAAGGTAATTAAACTAGTTAATTTATTTATTTAAGCTCAAGAACCTAAAGGAGAGGCGTCCAACAAGGGGAAATCGAAGGTCATCGAGTAGCCGACTTGGAATTAGTTTACCCAACATAAGGTAAGTCACCAAGCATATATTTTGTATTGATATAAATAGACATAATGTCTATGTAATTATGCCGAATGGAATGATAAATTTATATACATGTATGCAAGTGGTGATGAAAGTGTTGAATGAAAAGAAAAGAGGTGAGATGTATTGAGTTGTTGATCTCGGCACTAAGTGTGCGGGTATAAACATTTATGATCATGAGATTGGCACTAAGTGTGCGGGTTTAAATTGTACAGCACTAAGTGTTCGAGTTTGATTATATAGCACTAAGTGTGCGAGTTGATTATATAGCACTGAGTGTGCGGACTTAATATATATTTTTGAATCACTATGGACACTAAGTGTGCGACATTATTGAGTTGATCACGGACAGCGGATCGGGTAAGTACCTTGAGTTCGTGACTAATAGGCGCTATGTTTATATTTGAAGTTGAGCTTGGTAAGTTTGAACCTATGTGACAATTATAATTGAAGTCACGTACATAAGATTTATCGTGGAATAGGTGAAAGGTCGTTTAGTTGTATGATTGTAACGAAAATAAAATGATGTATGAAAATGCCTCAAATATCCTATTGATTAGTATATGGAATGTGAATGCATGACTTGGTATGAGATTGAACCGATAGGTTTAAGGAACTATGGTATGGTTCGGTATGGATGGAGCAACTAGCCTCGTTCCATTTTGTTTCCTCTTGTGATAATGTTATTAATGGATGGTAGTGCATTGCTTATGACTTACTGAGTTATATACTCACTCGGTGTTTCCTTGTCACCTATTTTAGGATTCTTGGACTCGTCTCTTTTTGCGTGATCGGGCCGTCATCGGAGTCATCACACCGGCTAGCAACTTTTGGTATCTTCTTTTTAGTCGGTCTAGGAGAACATTTCGGCATGTATAGGCTAATATGTTTTGTTGAAATTTGGTATGTAAACTTTTAGCCATGCGAAAATGGCATAAATGTTCGGTTGGATTTGGTTCTGTAATGTTAGGTCGTAAGTCTTGGAAATTCGATTTTTATGCCATATGTCATGGTTGATTATTTTTGGTGTTAAAAGTCATGATATGGCAATAGTGTAGTAAGGAGATGTTTGACAATGATTAGCCTTTGGCATGGCTAGTCATGATCATAATTTGTGATATGTATGATGAATTACTAGTTAGATCAAGGAGAAATCACGAAATAGGCATAGTTTCTTTAGTAACAGATGCTGGCAGCAGCAGTGACGTGAGATTGAAAAATCACTAAAAATAGTAAGAGAGGAATTAATTAATGAATAAATTATGTAATCGAAGCTCGATGAGTCTATTTTCATATAGAAGAAACGAAACGACCATATGAGCTGTATGTTAGGAGATAATTAAACTCTTGTGAAACAGGGCCAGAGCGATTTCTGGATTCCCTGTTCAGACTTGGGAAATTCATTATAAATTAACCAGAGATAATTAGATGTCATGCCATATGTGAATAGATTCCCCTTTGAGTCTAGTTTCTATAGAAACAAACGAAATCAGTATTGAAGCCCTGTACAGGGAGATATCCAAGTTGTAATGTGCAAAGGTCAGTGTAGTCGATCCCTGTAACATGGGAGAATTTGAATAATAAACTGTACTAATTGGCCCGACCAAAAATTCTAGAAAATAATATGTAGATGGGCAAATGAGTCTACTTTTAGGGAAAATTCACGGAACTGGATTTCGAGTTTCAGAACTCAAGATATGATTTTTAAAGCGAGTAGTACGCAGAGTGGCAGCTTGTCTGGGAAATTTTTTTTATAAGTGGTTTGAAGTCTATTAACACCTCGTGTTCGACTCCGGCGACGGTCTCGGGTTCAGGGTGTTACATTTGATTGGTATCAGAGCTATGGTTTAGTCGGTTCTAGGACTACCATAGCACGTATGAGTCTAGCTATACATGCCTTAATGTTAATGTTTAAATGTGTGATGACTTCTGACGGTTAAAATTTTTGTTTTGATTAGTAAATGGATCCCGGTGTAGAGAGAACCTTGGCGGATGACGTTGAAAGTGTAGCGGCTGCTCCTGCACAAGGGACGCCGCCTGTTGAACCTCAGTCATCTGCGAATAATCAAGGTGAGGGGGCTAAACAAGCCTTCTTTACCATGATGAATGAGTGGGTCGCGCAATATGCCCGAACCAATCCGGCTATCCAACAATTCCCGGATTTGAATAATCCACCCCAAGAGCCTGTAATGCCATCAGTTACTGATCCTGTGAGGCTGAGTAAGCCACCTGTAGACTTGATTAGGAAGCGCGGGGCCGAGGAGTTCAGGGCCATAGTTACTGATGATGCTGAAAGGGCCGAGTTCTGGCTTGATAACACCATTCGGGTGTTTGATGAACTGTCATGCACGCCTGATGAATGTCTAAAGTGTGCTATATCCTTGTTGCGGGACTCAACCTACTATTGGTGGAGGACCCTGATTTCCATAGTCCGAAACGAACGAGTAACTTGGGACTTCTTTCAAACGGAATTTCGAAAGAAATATATTAGTCAACGGTTCATTGATCAAAAGCGTAAGGAATTCTTGGAACTCAAGCAAGGCCGTATGATAGTATCTGAATACGAACATGAATTCGTAAGGCTCAGTAGGTATGCCCGGGAGTGTGTAGCTGATGAGGTTGCTATGTGCAAAAGATTCGAAGAAGGATTGAATGAAGATTTAAAGCTACTAGTGGGTATTTTGGAGATAAAAGAATTCGTAACACTAGTCGAACGAGCCTTCAAGGCGGAAGAACTTGGAAAGGAGAAGAAGAAGGCTGAATTTGAAGCTAGAGACTATCGTAAAAGATCGACGGGTAAAGCTCCGTTCTCAGCTGTAAAGAAGTTCAGGGAGGACACTAATAAGTCGAGGACGGCTGCGGGAATTTCCATCAGAGCACGACCATCGACGGACTCCCGAGCTACTTCGGTAGCTAGTGTGGGCAATAATCGTCAAGAGAAACCTGAATGCCCCCAATGCGGAAGACGACACCTAGGTGAATGTTGGGGTAAGTCTACTAACAGGGCCTGTTACGGATGCGGTTCGAAGGACCACTTCATTAGAGATTGCACAGAGCTTGATGAGAAGAATAAGATTCAAGGTGCAAGACCTAGTGGAGTGACAACTAGAAGTAGACCATCGAAATTTTAGGAGGTAGGGGTGGTAGTCAGAGAGGGGCCTCTGATACGGCTGTTCGAGCCGAGAACCGTACTCCTGCTAGAGCATATGCCATTCGCGCACGAGAGGAGGCATCCTCCCCTGACGTCATCACTGGTACCTTCACTCTCTTTGATACTAATGTGATTGCATTGATTGACCCTGGTTCTACTCATTCATATGTATGTGAAACCTTAGCATCCAGTAAGACTCTACCTGTTGAGTCTACTGAGTTCGTAATTCGAGTGTCAAACCCTTTGGGTCAATACGTACTTGTTGATAAAGTGTGTAAGAGATGCCCTCTAATAATCCGAGAATCCTGTTTTCCAGCCGATTTGATGCTTTTGCGTTTGATGAATTTGATGTTATTCTTGGTATGGATTGGTTGACCGTACATGCTGCAGTGGTGAACTGCAAAAGAAAAACCATCGATTTGAGGAGAGCAAATGATGAGGTAGTCCGAGTTGAGTCTACCGATTTGAAGGGGGTGCCAGTGATAATATCTTCAATGACCGCTCAAAGATATGTAAAAAGGGTTGTGAAACATACCTTGCGTATGTACTTGATAGCAAAGAGACGGAAAGGAAACTTGAATCAGTACAGTGGTTTGTGAGTATTCAGCTGTTTTTCCTGAGGAGTTACCGGGGTTGCCACCGGTTCGAGAGGTGGAATTCGGCATCGAGATTGAACCTGGTACCACGCCAATCTCAATAGCCCCGTATCGTATGGCATTAACAGAATTAAAGGAATTGAAAGTTCAATTGCAAGAATTGATGGATAGAGGTTTGCTCGACCGAGTTTTTCTCCATGGGGCGCACCCGTATTGTTTGTGAAAAAGAAGGATGGAACCATGAGATTGTGCATCGACTATCGTCAGTTGAATAAAGTGACCATAAAGAATAAATACCCGTTGCCACGTATTGATGATTTGTTTGATCAATTAAAGGGAGCCTCGGTATTTTCCAAGATAGATTTGAGATCTGGTTATTATCAGTTGAGGGTTCGAGACTCGGACATACCCAAAACCGCTTTTAGAACGAGGTACGGTCACTACGAATTCTTAGTGATGCCGTTTGGGCTCACTAATGCCCCTGCGGTATTTATGGATTTATTGAATCGAGTATTCAGGCCATACTTGGATCGATTTGTGGTTGTGTTTATTGATGATATTTTGGTTTATTCACAAAGTGAACCCGTACACGCCGAGCATTTGAGGTTAGGATTACAGATTTTGCGAGACAAGCAGTTATACGCAAAATTCAGTAAATGTGAATTTTGGTTAAGAGAGGTTAGCTTTTTGGGGCACGTGGTGTTCGCATCGGGTGTTAGAGTGGATCCAAACAAAATTTCGGCCATACTCGATTGGAAACCTCCGAGGAATATTATTGAAGTTAGGAGCTTTTTGGGACTTGCCAGATACTACCGACGGTTTGTAAGGGGTTTTTCGATGATAGTTGCACCGTTGACAAAACTACTTCAAAAAGATGTTGAGTTTGAATGGACAGAAGACTGTCGGAAGAGTTTCAATCGGCTAAAGACCTGTTTAACCGAAGCTCCAGTGCTAGTACAACCGGAGTCCGGCAAAGAGTTTGTCATTTATAGTGATGCATCCCTACTTGGACTAGGTTGTGTGTTGATGCAAGAAGGTCGAGTTGTGGCTTACGCGTCGAGACAATGAAAGCCGCATGAGAGAAACTATCCGACCCACGATCTTGAATTAGCAGCCATAGTGTTCGCCTTGAAAATATGGCGACATTACTTGTTTGGAGAAAGGTGTCATATTTATTCAGACCACAAGAGTCTAAAATATCTGATGACTCAAAGAGATCTAAATCTACGGCAAAGACGTTGGCTTGAGTTGTTGAAGGACTACGAACTTGTTATTGATTATCACCCGGGAAAGGCTAACGTGGTTGCCGATGCTTTAAGTCGGAAAGCACTGTTTGCTTTGAGAGCGGTGAATGCTCACTTGTCCGTCTCACCCGATGGGGTGCTAGTAGCTGAATTAGAGGCCAAACCATTATTGATTCGTCAAATACTTGAATTCCAGAAAGTCGACGCTGAATTGGTCACTATACGAGCTGAATGTGCTTCAAATGAGGAATCGGAGTTTCGGATTGACGACAATGATTGCTTGACGTTCAGAGGTCGATTATGTGTCCGAGAAATTCGAAACTTATTTCAATGATTTTGGACGAGGCTCACAGTAGTCGAATGTCAGTCCACCCAGGTAGTACTAAAATGTACAATGACCTGAAACGTCAATTTTGGTGGCCCGGTATGAAACGAGATATTTCCGAATTTGTTTGAAGGTGTTTGATATGCCAACAAGTAAAAGCGGAACATCAAGTGCCGTCGGGATTACTTCAGCCGATCATGATACCCGAATGGAAGTGGGATCGGGTAACGATGGATTTTGTATCCGGATTGCCATTGTCATCAAGCAAGAAAGATGCAATATGGGTCATTGCTGATAGATTGACCAAGTCTGCTCATTTTATCCCTGTCCGTACGGATTTTTCGCTCGATAAATTGGCAGAATTATATGTCTCCCAAATAGTTCGGTTGCATGGGGTACCTATTTCCATCGTGTCGGATAGAGACCCAAGATTTACCTCGCGATTTTGAAAGAAATTACAAGAAGCATTGGGTACCAAGGTGCACTTTAGCACCGCATTCCATCCTCAGACCGATGGCCAATCTGAGTGGATAATTCAAATACTCGAGGATATGTTGAGATGTTGTGTTTTAGAGTTTTGTGGTTCATGGGAAAGATATCTGCCTTTGATCGAATTCACTTACAACAATAGTTTTCAGTCAAGCATTAAGATGGCACCTTACGAGGCTTTATACGGTCGTAAATGCCGTACCCCATTATTTTGGACTGAACTTAGTGAAAGTAAGATCCTTGGGGTTGATTTGATTAAGGATGCCGAGCAGAAAGTCCGAGTAATTCGCGAAAGTTTGAAAGCCGCTTCGGATCGTCAAAAGTCGTATGCGGATTTGAAAAGAAAAGACATTGAATATCAGGTCGGAGACAAAGTATTTCTTAAAGTTTCACCCTGGAAGAAGGTGCTTAGATTTGGTCGTAAGGGCAAACTAAGTCCAAGGTTCATCGGTCCGTATGAGGTATCCGAACGAGTTGGACCAGTTGCATACCGATTAATTTTACCCCCTGAGCTTGAAAAGATTCACAACGTTTTCCATGTCTCGATGCTTCGACGATATAGGTCCGACCCGTCGCACGTAATCACTCCATCCGAGATCGAGATTCAACCTAACTTGAGTTATGAAGAAGAGCCGGTTCGCATTTTGATGCGTGAAGTAAAAGAGTTGCGAAATAAGAAAATCCCATTAGTGAAGGTGTTGTGGCATAAACACGGAATCGAAGAAGCCACTTGGGAACTTGAGGACTCTATGAAGGATCGATATCCTAAATTATTCAACGGTAAGATTTTCGGGGACGAAAATTTCTTATGTGGGGGAGAGTTGTGACAGCCCTAATGTGACCCTAGTCGGAAAGTGGTTTCGGGACCACAAAACCGAGTCGTAAAAATGATTAATTGTTATATTCTATGCTTATTATGTGTGTACATGCATATGTCGACGTTTCATTCCCTAATTTTGCCAATTGCATGAGAAATTATTAAATAGGGATAATATGAGACATTGTGAAATATGATAGACTAATTTTAAATGGTTTATTAGTGCATGTCAACACAAGGGTGGACTTGCATGTCAAATTGCCCAATTTTCTTTATAGTGGCCGGCCAAGATGGGTGTTGATGGGCAAATATATATGTTTAATTAGTTATTAAAATAAGAAATGGCATTATGTGAGAAAAAAATAATATTAGTGAAATAAAGGTAAGAGTGTGTTCATCTTCCTTACCTTCTTGCAAAGCCGAAACAAAAGGGGAAAGAGGAAGGAATTTGTCTAGGGCATTCGGCTATCTTGGAGGTTAAATAAGGTAGGATTAATGTTATATCTATTGATTTTTATGAGAATCTAGTAGTAGTCAAGCTCTTATTGTAACCCATATGTTGATTTTTCTTTAGTTTTGGTGACAAATTGTGCATACGGTATTATTGGATAAATGCTAAAAGGATGGTGTTTTGATATTTTGGATTGAAATATTAGAAAGGGGAAAATATGGGCTACCTAATTAGATATATGTGAATTTAAAAGATGGTATGAACAAATGTGGAGTTTTGCTAGTTTAGGATTATTCGGCCAAGTGTTTATGTGGTGGAAATTAAGTGTTAAATGGAATGAAAATGATATTATATGGGGGTATGTATATTCGGCCATATGAGTAAATATATAGATGATGTTAAATTTGATTATGTATAATGGGCCATATAGAGTACACATTGTGATATTAACTTTAATTCTCTATAATTGATCAAGTGGGTGATATTGGTTTATATGGTTGAATTTGATTTATGAATATGTACCTTGAAATAAAATATATCATCGACTATGTTACTTTGGAAGTAAGAATGCATTCGGCCTTGAGACAATTTATAAGTATTAGTTAAGGTTCTAATGTTTTGAACAAGAATGGTTGTAAGATGAAACGAAAATTATTAAAATATATATGAGTAATTAACAAGGGTGGTTGCCGTGTATATAATATTTATGTGTGTTTTATTGAAATATTTATTGGGTTAATTATAGTAATTGGATCTTAGGTGATCAATAGCCGAATGGCTTAAAGTTAGTAAAAAGCATAAGGTGAATAAAAATAAAATGTTGCCGTATGATTCTTTTGATATGAAACTATTAATGTTATGGGATATAAATAACTAGCAAGGTAATTAAACTAGTTAATTTATTTATTTAAGCTCAAGAACCTAAAGGAGAGGCGTCCAACAAGGGGAAATCGAAGGTCATCGAGTAGCCGACTTGGAATTAGTTTACCCAACATAAGGTAAGTCACCAAGCATATATTTTGTATTGATCTAAATAGACATAATGTCTATGTAATTATGCCGAATGGAATGATAAATTTATATACATGTATGCATGTGGTGATGAAAGTGTTGAATGAAAAGAAAAGAGGTGAGATGTATTGAGTTGTTGATCTCGGCACTAAGTGTGCGGGTATAAACATTTATGATCATGAGATTGGCACTAAGTGTGCGGGTTTAAATTGTACAGCACTAAGTGTGCGAGTTTGATTATATAGCACTAAGTGTGCGAGTTGATTATATAGCACTGAGTGTGCGGACTTAATATATATTTTTGAATCACTATGGACACTAACTGTGCGACATTATTGAGTTGATCACGGACAGCGGATCGGGTAAGTACATTGAGTTCGTGACATATAGGCGTTATGTTTATATTTGAAGTTGAGCTTGGTAAGTTTGAACCTATGTGACAATTATAATTGAAGTCACGTACATAAGATTTATCGTGGAATAGGTGAAAGGTCGTTTAGTTGTATGATTGTAACGAAAATAAAATGATGTATGAAAATGCCTCAAATATCCTATTGATTAGTATATGGAATGTGAATGCATGACTTGGTATGAGATTGAACCGATAGGTTTAAGGAACTATGGTATGGTTCGGTATGGATGGAGCAACTAGCCTTGTTCCATTTTGTTTCCTCTTGTGATAATGTTATTAATGGATGGTAGTGCATTGCTTATGACTTACTGAGTTATATACTCACTCGGTGTTTCCTTGTCACCTATTTTAGGATTCTTGGACTCGTCTCTTTTTGCGTGATCGGGCCGTCATCGGAGTCATCACACCGGCTAGCAACTTTTGGTATCTTCTTTTTAGTCGGTCTAGGAGAACATTTCGGCATGTATAGGCTAATATGTTTTGTTGAAATTTGGTATGTAAACTTTTAGCCATGCGAAAATGGCATAAATGTTCAGTTGGATTTGGTTCTGTAATGTTAGGTCGTAAGTCTTGGAAATTCGATTTTTATGCCATATGTCATGGTTGATTATTTTTGGTGTTAAAAGTCATGATATGGCAATAGTGTAGTAGGGAGATGTTTGACAATGATTAGCCTTTGGCATGGCTAGTCATGATCATAATTTGTGATATGTATGATGAATTACTAGTTAGATCAATGAGAAATCACGAAATAGGCATAGTTGCTTTAGTAACAGATGCTGGCAGCAGCAGTGACGTGAGATTGAAAAATCACTAAAAATAGTAGGAGAGGAATTAATTAATGAATAAATTATGTAATCGAAGCTCGATGAGTCTATTTTCATATAGAAGAAACGAAACGACCATATGAGCTGTATGTTAGGAGATAATTAAACTCTTGTGAAACAGGGCCAGAGCGATTTCTGGATTCCCTGTTCCGACTTGGGAAATTCATTATAAATTAACCAGAGATAATTAGAAGTCATGCCATATGTACATAGATTCCCCTTTGAGTCTAGTTTCTATAGAAACAAACGAAATCAGTATTGAAGCCCTGTACAGGGAGATATCCAAGTCATAATGTGCAAAGGTCAGTGTAGTCGATCCCTGTAACAAGGGAGACTTTGACTAATAAAATGTACTAATTGGCCTGACCAAAAATTCTAGAAAAAAATATGTAGATGGGAAAATGAGTCTAGTTTCAGGGAAAATTCACGGAACTAGATTTCGAGTTTCAGAAATCAAGATATGATTTTTAAAGCGAGTAGTGCGCAGAGTGACAGCTTGTCTGGGAAATTTTTTTTATAAGTGGTTTGAAGTCTGTTAACACCTCGTGTTCGACTCCGGCGACGGTCTCGGGTTCAGGGTGTTACATTTGATTGGTATCAGAGCTATGGTTTAGTCGGTTCTAGGACTACCATAGCACGTATGAGTCTAGCTATACATGCCTTAATGTTAATGTTTAAATGTGTGATGACTTCTGACGGTTAAAATTTTTGTTTTGATTAGTAAATGGATCCCGGTGTAGAGAGAACCTTGGCGGATGACGTTGAAAGCGTAGTGGCTGCTCCTGCACAAGGGACGCCGCCTGTTGAACCTCAGTCATCTGCGAATAATCAAGGTGAGGGGGCTAAACAAGCCTTCTTTACCATGATGAATGAGTGGGTCGCGCAATATGCCCGAACCAATCCGGCTGTCCAACAATTCCCGAATTTGAATAATCCACCCCAAGAGCCCATAATGCCATCAGTTACTGATCCTGTGAGGCTGAGTAAGCCACCTGTAGACTTGATTAGGAAGCGCGGGGCCGAGGAGTTCAGGGCCATTGTTGCTGATGATGCTGAAAGGGCCGAGTTCTGGCTTGATAACACCATTCGGGTGTTTGATGAACTGTCATGCACGCCCGATGAATGTCTAAAGTGTGCTATATCCTTGTTGCGGGACTCAGCCTACTATTGGTGGAGGACCCTGATTTCCATAGTCCCAAACGAACGAGTAACTTGGGACTTCTTTCAAACGGAATTTCGAAAGAAATATATTAGTCAACGGTTCATTGATCAAAAGCGTAAGGAATTCTTGGAACTCAAGCAAGGTCGTATGACAGTATCTGAATACGAACATGAATTCGTAAGACTCAGTAGGTATGCCCGGGAGTGTGTAGCTGATGAGGTTGCTATGTGCAAAAGATTCGAAGAAGGATTGAATGAAGATTTAAAGCTACTAGTGGGTATTTTGGAGATAAAAGAATTCGTAACACTAGTCGAACGAGCCTGCAAGGCGGAAGAACTTGGAAAGGAGAAGAAGAAGGCTGAATTTGAAGCTAGAGACTATCGTAAAAGATCGACGGGTAAAGCTCCGTTCTCAGCTGTAAAGAAGTTCAGGGAGGACACTAATAAGTCGAGGACGACTGCGGGAATTTCCATCAGAGCACGACCATCGACGGACTCCCGAGCTACTTCGGTAGCTAGTGTGGGCAATAATCGTCAAGAGAAACCTGAATGCCCCCAATGCGGAAGACGACACCTAGGTGAATGTTGGGGTAAGTCTACTAACAGGGCCTGTTACGGATGCGGTTCGAAGGACCACTTCATTAGAGATTGCACGGAGCTTGATGAGAAGAATAAGATTCAAGGTGCAAGACCTAGTGGAGTGACAACTAGAGGTAGACCACCGAAAATTTTAGGAGGTAGGGGTGGTAGTCAGAGAGGGGCCTCTGATACGGCTGTTCGAGCCGAGAACCGTACTCCTGCTAGAGCATATGCCATTCGCGCACGAGAGGAGGCATCCTCCCCTGACGTCATCACTGGTACCTTCACTCTCTTTGATACTAATGTGATTGCATTGATTGACCCTAGTTCTACCCATTCATATGTATGTGAAACCTTAGCATCCAGTAAGACTCTACCTGTTGAGTCTACTGAGTTCGTAATTCGAGTGTCAAACCCTTTGGGTCAATACGTACTTGTTGATAAAGTGTGTAAGAGATGCCCTCTAATAATCCGAGAATCCTGTTTTCCAGCTGTTTTGATGCTTTTGCCGTTTGACGAATTTGATGTTATTCTTGGTATGGATTGGTTGACCGTACATGATGCAGTGGTGAACTGCAAAAGAAAAACCATCGATTTGAGGAGAGCAAATGATGAGGTAGTCCGAGTTGAGTCTACCGATTTGAAGGGGGTGCCAGTGATAATATCTTCAATGACCGCTCAAAGATATGTGAAAAAGGGTTGTGAAACATACCTTGCGTATGTACTTGATAGCAAAGAGACGGAAAGGAAACTTGAATCAGTACCAGTGGTTTATGAGTATTCAGATGTTTTTCCTGAGGAGTTACCGGGGTTGCCACCGGTTCGAGAGGTGGAATTCGGCATCGAGATTGTACCTGGTACCAGGCCAATCTCAATAGCCCCGTATCGTATGGCATTAACAGAATTAAAGGAATTGAAAGTTCAATTGCAAGAATTGATGGATAGAGGTTTCGCTCGACCGAGTTTTTCTCCATGGGGCGCACCCGTATTGTTTGTGAAAAAGAAGGATGGAACCATGAGATTGTGCATCGACTATCGTCAGTTGAATAAAGTGACCATAAAGAATAAATACCCGTTGCCACGTATTTATGATTTGTTTGATCAATTAAAGGGAGCCTCAGTATTTTCCAAGATAGATTTGAGATCTGGTTATTATCAGTTGAGGGTTCGAGACTCGGACATACCTAAAACCGCTTTTAGAACGAGGTACGGTCACTACGAATTCTTAGTGATGCCATTTGGGCTCGCTAATGCCCCTGTGGTATTTATGGATTTAATGAATCGAGTATTCAGGCCATACTTGGATCGATTTGTGGTTGTGTTTATTGATGATATTTTGGTTTATTCACAAAGTGAAGCCGCACACGCCGAACATTTGAGGTTAGTATTACAGATTTTGCGAGACAAGCAGTTATACGCAAAATTCAGTAAATGTGAACTTTGGTTGAGAGAGGTTAGCTTTTTGGGGCACGTGGTGTTCGCATCGGGTGTTAGAGTGGATCCAAACAAAATTTCGGCCATACTCGATTGGAAACCTCCGAGGACTATTACTGAAGTTAGGAGCTTTTTGGGACTTGCCGGATACTACCGACGGTTTGTAAGGGGTTTTTCGATGATAGCTGCACCGTTGACAAAACTACTTCAAAAAGATGTTGAGTTTGAATGGACAGAAGACTGTTGGAAGAGTTTCAATCGGTTAAAGACCTGTTTAACCGAAGCTCCAGTGCTAGTACAACCGGAGTCCGGCAAAGAGTTTGTCATTTATAGTGATGCATCCCTACTTGGACTAGGTTGTGTGTTGATGCAAGAAGGTCGAGTTGTGGCTTACGCGTCGAGACAATTAAAGCCGCATGAGAGAAACTATCCGACCCACGATCTTGAATTAGCAGCCATAGTGTTCGCCTTGAAAATATGGCGACATTACTTGTTTGGAGAAAGGTGTCATATTTATTCAGACCACAAGAGTCTAAAATATCTGATGACTCAAAGAGATCTAAATCTATGGCAAAGATGTTGGCTTGAGTTGTTGAAGGACTACGAACTTGTTATTGATTATCACCCGGGAAAGGCTAACGTGGTTGCCGATGCTTTAAGTTGGAAAGCACTGTTTGCTTTGAGAGCGGTGAATGCTCACTTGTCCGTCTCACCCGATGGGGTGCTAGTAGCTGAATTAGAGGCCAAACCATTATTGATTCGTCAAATACTTGAATTCCAGAAAGTCGACGCTGAATTGGTCACTAAGGAATGTGAATGCATGACTTGGTATGAGATTGAACCGATAGGTTTAAGGAACTATGGTATGGTTCGGTATGGATGGAGTAACTAGCCTCGTTCCATTTTGTTTCCTCTTGTGATAATGTTATTAATGGATGGTAGTGCATTGCTTATGACTTACTGAGTTATATACTCACTCGGTGTTTCCTTGTCACCTATTTTAGGTTTCTTGGACTCGTCTCTTTTTGCGTGATCGGGCCGTCATCGAAGTTATCACACCGGCTAGCAACTTTTGGTATCTTCTTTTTAGTCGGTCTAGGAGAACATTTCGGCATGTATAGGCTAATATGTTTTGTTGAAATTTGGTATGTAAACTTTTAGCCATGCGAAAATGGCATAAATGTTCGGTTGGATTTGGTTCTATAATATTAGGTCGTAAGTCTTGGAAATTCGATTTTTATGCCATATGTCATGGTTGATTATTTTTGGTGTCAAAATTCATGATATGGCAATAGTGTAGTAGGGAGATGTTTGACAATGATTAGCCCTTGGCATGGCTAGTCATGATCATGATTTCTGATATGTATGATGAATTACTAGTTAGATCAAGGAGAAATCACGAAATAGGCATAGTTGCTTTAGTAACAGATGCTGGCAGCAGCAGTGACGTGAGATTGAAAAATCACTAAAAATAGTAGGAGAGGAATTAATTAATGAATAAATTATGTAATCGAAGCTCGATGAGTCTATTTTCATATAGAAGAAACGAAACGACCATATGAGCTGTATGTTAGGAGATAATTAAACTCTTGTGAAACAGGGCCAGAGCGATTTCTGGATTCCCTGTTCCGACTTGGGAAATTCATTATAAATTAACCAGAGATAATTAGAAGTCATGCCATATGTGCATAGATTCCCCTTTGAGTCTAGTTTCTATAGAAACAAACGAAATCAGTATTGAAGCCCTGTACAGGGAGATATCCAAGTCGTAATGTGTAAAGGTCAGTGTAGTCGATCCCTGTAACATGGGAGACTTTGACTAATAAACTGTACTAATTGGCCCGACCAAAAATTCTAGAAAAAAATATGTAGATGGGAAAATGAGTCTAGTTTCAGGGAAAATTCACGGAACTGGATTTCGAGTTTCAAAACACAAGATATGATTTTTAAAGAGACTAGTACGCAGAGTGGCAGCTTGTCTGGGAATTTTTTTTTATAAGTGGTTTGAAGTCTGTTAACACCTCGTGTTCGACTCCGGCGACGGTCTCGGGTTTAGGGTGTTACAATGAGGTTGAAAAACTTGAATTGATATATGATTTTTACTCTTTAATAAAATGAGTAAACTAATTATTTTTCTCTTTTCTGATATATTGTTGTTCTGAACATGGTATCAGTGCCAGTTCATATTTTTTTAGGAGTCCTTGGATCTTTCTTTTCATAATCTTGTATTCATGGTTCTAGAGATAATATTTGGGAATGGTGGTCATTGTTCTACGAATGCAGGAACACAATAATAGTTCCCAGCATCACCATTTATGGCTAGTTTGAATAGGTTGGACAATTGAGTTCAGCAGTTTCCCAAGCATGACACAGTTAAGCTCAACGAGAATAATTTTCTCTTGTGGAAGCATCAGATCATGCTTATTCTTGAACGTTATGGGTTGCAAAGATATGTGTTGGGTCATTCTTTCAATATTTCTCAATATATAACTGGTGCAGATGGTGTTATTGTGGATAATCTGGATTTCTTGTTACATAAACAACAAGATAAACTCTTAGCATCATGGTTACTTTCTACTATATGTGATGATGTTCTTGTGTATCTAACGACTGCTACTATAGGTTTTGTTATCTGGTTAATGATAGAAAGAAGGTTTGCAACTCGGTCTAGTGTTAAATTATTTAGTTTAAGACATATGATTTATTCTCAAAAGAAGGGTCAGATGACTATTAAAGAGTACATGCCTAAGATTAATCAGATGTGTGATGTGTTAGCTGCAGCTGGGAGTGGTATTTCTGATCAAGAATAGGTTAGTATTGTTCTTGTTTGTCTTCTAGTCGAATATGAATTTGTTCGGGTAGTTGCTTCAGCTACTAGTGTTTCACTTGAATTTCTTGTTGAGTTGTTAGTGGATTGTAAGTCTAGACAGCTTAAGTTTGTAAGTAATCTCCCTAGGCAAACCAATGTCGTTCAATAACAGGGGAATTAGGTTAATCAGTCTAAGGTCTCTCATCATGGATCAAATAGAAATTTCAAGTTTCAGAGGCACATGAGGGTTTTATCGTGGCCGCGGCTCTAGGGGGCATTTTTTAAACAACCGTCCTCAATGCCAGCTCTATGGGAGAATTGGACATGTGCAGCAAAAATGTTATAATATCTTTGATGAAACTTTTTTAGAAAGTGCAGACTCAAATTCCAAGATGGGTCACAGTTTTCATCAAGTTTCATGATAATGGGCAATTATCTCAGTCTTATGGAGGATGTACACATCATCAATGTTGTGGCTCGTCTGGTTCAAATGGTTATGGTGTTAGTTTTCCTTAGTCCAAGTGGCAATCTTCCCATTTTCAGGCAGTAAATTTTCCGTCAGCAAAGTCAAAATGTAATCTTGTTACTACAGGTTCTATTCCTAATAGTGTTCAAGTCTAGTACCTAGACTCCGGAGCCACACATCATGTGACTAGTGATGTCTCTAATCTAACTGAAGCTGCTATTTATACAGGTACTAGTAGGTTAACTGTGGGCAATGGTGCTAATATACCTGTTGATCATGTAGGTTTTTCTACTATAGTTTCTAGACAGAGTTCTTCATCTTAAGCATGTTCTTCATGTTCCTAGTGTGTGTAAAAATTTGTTGTCAGTAGCACAATTTTCCAAAGACAATCATGTTTTCTTTGAGTTTCATCCATTTCATTGTTTTATAAAGGATCTACGACAAGAGAAACTTTACTAACGGGTCACATTCATTGAGGTTTATATCAGTTTACAGCTGCATTTCAACAAGGTATTGCTACTAAGAGATTTTCTAATGATAGTTCCATGAGATCATTGCGCCACACTAAATTTCATTCCAATGTTGATGCTATTTTGTGGCATAAGAGGTTAGGAGACCCTTGAAATAGGGTTCTTCAACAAATTCTTCAAACTTGTCATATTTCCTTTCGGCAGTATAAATCTTTGTCTGTTTGTTCAGCTTGTCAACTTGGCAAGTCTCACAAGCTGCCATTTTCTGATTCCAATACTGTATTTTCTGCTCTTTTTGAATTGGCTGTATCTTATTTATGGGGACCTGCCAGTGTCTCGTCTGAAGGATGTCTATATTATGTATCTTTTCTTGACGCATATAGTAGGTTTACATGGCTCTATTTGGTTTGAAATAAATCTGAATCTGTTTCCAAGTTCTTGGAGTTTCAAAAATTGGTTGAAGTTCAGTTTAAATCTAAGATTAAGGTTTTTCAAAGTGATTGGGGAAGAGAATACAAGTCCTTATCACCGCTTCTTGCACGGTGTGGGATTCAACATAGGTTAACTTATCCTCATACCTCTGAGCAAAATGGTCTTATTTAAAGGAAACACAAACATTTTATGGAAAGTAGTCTCACATTGTTGGCTCAAGCCTCTCTTCTTTTACAATTTTGGACTCATGCTTTTGTTTGTGCAGTGTATGTAATAAATAGGCTTCCCACTTTTGTTTTACAAAATCGATCTCCATATGAGGTATTGCATCATAAACAACCTGATTATTGACACTTGAGGGTTTTTGGTTGTAGATTTTTTCCCTATCTCAGACCATACAATAACTACAAGTTTCAGTATCGATCAACAAAATGCACTTTCATTGGCTACAGTCCTTTACATAAAGGTTATAAATGTATTGATCCTACAGGTCAAATATTTGTCTCGCGACATGTTGTATTTGATTAAAAAAAATTCCTTTTGCCTCAACAGGTGTTCCAGTTACTTCATCACAACAATCACAAGTTCACCAGCGGTCGTTTCTCCCTCTATTGTTTGCCTCATGTATATCAGAAAATATGTTGAGCAAATCTCCTTATCATCGCAACTCTCTTCCAAGGTCACCTGATGTCTCTTACCCTACTTACAACAATGATATGCCAGATCGGGAACCTAGTTTAGTAGTTGCAGCTGCTGCAAAAATAACTATTGTTAATGATGTCAACTCAGTTACTACAAATGTTCATCTTATGCAAAAGCGCTCCAAAAGTGGTGTGTTCAAGCCCAAGCTTTATGCTGCTACCTTGACTAATCATGAACCTCTGACAATTGAGGAGGTGTTCTTAAGTCCTGAACTGCCCAAAGCTGCCTAGGAGGAATATGATGCCTTATTGAGGAATCAGACATGGGAGTTGGTACCAATACCTCCCAACAAAAAGGAAGTAGGCTATAAATGGGTTTTTAAACTCAAAAAGTATGTTGATGGTGCCATAGCTCATTGCAAGGGTTGGCTTGTGGTGAAAGGTTATCTTCAAGAAGCCGATATTGATTTTTAGGAAAACTTCAGCTTAGTGGTTAAGCTAACAACCATTAAGGTTATTCTCACTTTAGCACTTACCTATGGCTGGCAGCTGAGATAGGTTGACATTAATATCGCTTTCCTTAATGGTGATTTTACAGAAGAAATATACATACATCAGCCTCTAGGTTTTGAAATCACAACTGGTGGCACTACACCTTTTTTGTGTAAGCTTAAAAAAGCTCTTTATGTACTTAAGCAAGCTCCTCGAGCTTGGTTTCATAAGTTAAAGGAGTTTCTCTTAGCTACGGGGTTTGTTTTGTCAATGTCAGATGCTTCATTGTTATTGACCAACAAACTTTATGTCTTGGTGTATTTTGATGACATTATTGTCACCGGGAGCCAATTTACTAGTGTTAACCAATTTGTTCAAACCCTCAATCTTTAATTTTCTCTCAAGGACCTAAGGTAGTTAAATTTTTTTCTAGGCATTGAGGTAATGCATACAGCTACTGGTTTGTTTCTTAGTGATAGGAAATATATCTTCAATCTTTTGCAGAAGTGCCAGATAGATCAGTCTAATGGTTGTCCTATGCCTATGGTTAGTTCATGCAATCTCTCTACACATGTTTTTAGTCCACTACAAGATGATTTCGAGTATCTAAGTGTTGTTGGTGCTCTTCAATACATAGTTATTACTTGTCCAAACATTGCCTTTACGGTCAATAAGGTAAATAAGGAATGCCAGTTCATGCACGAGCTATTAGATCATCATTTCAGAGCTATCGAATGGATCTTAAGGTATCTTCAAGAGACAATAGACTTTAGTCTTTTGTTTCAACCAGCTTCTAGGTTTTTCTTGTTTGGCTATGCTAATACAAATTAGGGAAAAGACTTAGATGATAGAAGTTCCACAACAGGGTTCTGCATTTTTCTTGGTGGCAATCCTATTTCCTGGGGATCGAAGAAGCAACAGGTTGTTTCCATATCTACCACTAAAGCTAGGTACAGGGGTCTTGCACATGCCACTATTGAAATTGCCTAGTTACAATCATTATTGTCTGAGTTACATGTCTCTCTTACTAGACAACTAGCTTTGTGGTGTGACAACTCAGGAGTAGTGGCTATTTCAGCTAATCCAGTAATGCATTCAAAATTTATACATGTTGAATTAGATCTTTATTTTATTTGAGGGAAGGTGGCAATTGGGATGCTAATTATTGGTCATATACCTGCACAAGAACAGGTGGCTAATGTTCTTACAAAACCATTGTCTGCTCCGTTTTTCTGTAAGTTCAAATTGTGTCTTAATGTGGTCAGCAAATACGATCATCATGTTTTTAAGCACATAGATTTGCAACAGAGAAATTGATGGAGGAATATTCAGGATAGTCAGAGAAGGCAGTTAATGATAGTCAAAGCAGTTATCTGTTGGTTAAGAAGTTGTTAGAGTTAGCTTCTTGATAAAGCATCAATTCATTCTCTGTATAAATATGAGGTTGAAAACCTTGAATTGATATATGATTTTTACTCTTTAATAAAATGAATAAACTGATTGTTTTTCTCTTTTCTGGTATATTGTTGTTCTGAACAAGCAATGCCAAAAAATATATATTAATTTTTGACTTTTTTGTGGTTATTTTTTTAAATGCATTTTTTAGCAAGGTTAACTTCTTTTTTAAGTTAATCCTATTAAATAACTTAACATGTTTTTTTTTTAAAATGTGATGATGTAACGATTTATCTTGACATTGTGTTTTTGTACAATTGATATATTTTTTTTGCAAAGTCTAAAAATTTAACATCTCAAAAATTTCGGTTTGACACATAGTGTTACGCCGGTACCAGATAAGTGAATTTATAAAAAAAATAGAAAACAAGTAAAAAAAAAGAGATTATTATGAGAATAAATTTGATTTTGGATATGGTAATTGTAACATCCCAAAATAGGGCATAAATGAAACAATGGTTGCGAAACCATGAATCTGAGATAGAAAAGTTTATTCTGATTAATTTTTATAATTTACCGAGTGATTAGATGCATGTATTAGAGTATCGATGGAAAATTTTATAGATAGCATGCTTAATTTACCTACTACGACTTAATTGCAAAAGTTGATAAATATGAGTTTTAGATGCTAAACGATTAAATTGAAGAGTATAATTGAAGTAGAGGTCCTTAAATGGTAATTAGACCATTAGGTTTTCATGGAAAAAATGGACATACATAAATAAAAATAACTAAAGTTTTAATGAAGGGTATTTTAGTCATTTCGTAATTAAAAGATTAAAAAAGGGAAAGAGATGGAAAAATGTGCCCATCATCTTCATTAGGCCGAAATTTCAAGGATTCTCCATAGCTAGGGTTTTGTCAAGCTTCCAAGCTTCATAGTAAGTGATTCCAAGCCCTGGTTTTAATGTTCTTTACGTTTTGAAGTCTCGGTAACTTCATTTAGCTTATTCTAGCAATAATTTAACCCAGGGTTCATATCTGGAAAAATACCCATAGGTGAAATGTGTTTATTTTGATATTTTATGGTAGAATATGAAGCTTGAAATTATGTTAAACGACTTGAGCTAAGCGATTTTAAGCGAAAACGAGTAAAATGACATAACCGGTAAAAATACCTAATGGTCGTAAGTACATGTTAGAGTGAGAATTTGATGTTTCCATAGGTAAATAAATGATCAGCATGTCATGAAACATAAGAATTAGGGATAAAGTTTCATTTTCGAGCCTTGGGGAAAAAGTGTAAATATGCAAAAGTTTAGGGGCAAAATCATAATTTTTCCAAAGTTAGAGTTAAGGACTGTTTTGATAAATGTGAATATTAAATAAGTTAAATTTGCTATTATAGATCAAGAAGAACAGAATTCGAGGCTAGACCGAGGAAAGAAAAAGGTTGAGGACTAAATCAAAATATTTGATCGTATTTTGTATCGAGGTAAGTTTGCAGTAAATAAATGCAATGTTTTATTAGTGATAATTAATGATGTTATTTTTCAGCATCTATATATTTATTTTGTAAATTTATTCCTTGATGATTCAAGCAAGAATTGATGGAGAAATGATACTTAAAAGTCCCGATTGAACCTTAGGAATGTGTAGGATACAAATGTCATGACATTAGGGTTTAAGGATACCAAGTAAGACCATGCCAAGGCATGGCATCGGTAAGTTTTACAAGGCAAGGAAATCATGTAAGACCATGTCAAGACATGGCATTGATAAACTACGATAAGGCAAAGATCCCATGTAAGACCATTCCAAGGCATGGCAATGGTGAGTTCATAAGGCAAGGATACCACGTAAGACCATGTCAAGACATGGAAATGGTAAATTTAAAAAGGAAAGGTACCCGTGTATCCTTAGTATTCCAAATGATTCAACAGAAAATTTAAAATGTGTACCAAAGGGAAGGTAAGATAAGTCCATGTTCAAAAGGTTCAGGTTATCTTGATAATTCATTTATAATGTTGTTAATTATTTACATGTAAACTTACTAAGCTTTATGCTTACTCCCTTTCTTTTCTCTCTATTTTATAGTATCACAAAGCCAACTCAAAAAATAGAAAGGACGTCGGAGATCGCCTCACACTATCAACGAGTTATCTCGGTATTTTGTGACTAGAATTACTTTAAGTTATGACATGTATAGGGACTTGGCTATTTTGTGTGTATGTCCCTATGATATGATTAAAGAATGGAATCTGAATACTTGGTAATGATTAGCTTATGATATAGCTAAACAAGAACATGTTTTGGTATTATGTATGCCTAAATGAGGTTTGGTGCAAAGAAATTATGAAGGAGTAAGAGTTGGCAATGGAACAGTTAGGAAACAGCAGCAGTGATGTGGATTTGAAAATTCACTAAAAATTATAGAAATGCAATTAAATGGTGAATGAGATATAGAATTAAATCTTATTGAGTCTATTTTTATAGGAAATAAATAGATCAAGCAAAGGAAGTCTATATTCGGAGATATTTAAGTTTTTGTAAGACTGGTTCAGAGTGACTTCGTGATCCCCTATTTCAACTTTGGAAAATCACTAGAAATTGTAAAAAAAGAACTATAAGTCATAGTTTATATGTCTGGATAACTTAGTGAGTCTAATTTCATTATAAATAAATATAAACATTAGCTGAATTCTTTATAATGAGATAATCAATTTTTAGTGAAGAGAGGTCAGGTTCACTAAACTGTGAAACAGGGGAACATTTAATGAATAAACTGTACTAATTTTCCAAATAAAAAATTCTAGAAAAATTATGATAGGAAGATATATGAGTCTAGTTTTATAAAAAATTTACAGATTTAAATTTTGAGTTTCGTAACTCGAGTTATAATTAATTTGGTGACTGTTACACAAATGGACAGTTTTATTATGAATAGTGAAGTAAATTGTTTTGATTTGTGTAAGTAATCGGAAAATTTTTAATGTTCCCGGTTTGGTCCCGAACCGTTCCAATTGCACGTTTTAGGGCCTCGAATGCCCTTTTTAGGGATTTATTGGATGAATGCGAGCGAATTAATTTTTAAAAGTAAAAAAAATTATGTCCTAAACAAGTAAGATAAGTATAGTAACGCCTCGTGCTCGACTCCGGCGATGGTCTCAGGTAAGGGGTGTTACAGTAATTGAAGGAAAGAATTTCAGAAATGAAAATATGGAAAAAAAAGGATCATATTGTAAAATTTGAAAAATTTAGGGATTAAAGTACAATTCTAGCAAAATGAGAAAAATAAATTATTATTGATTATTTGGCATGGCAATTATATGTAAGTATGATAAGAATCATTTTTGAGCTAGGTTGGAAAGATTGGAAAATACAAGAACTGAATTATAAATTTCCCGATTTTATTCATAGAAAGGGAAAAGATGAAATCTTCACCATATACCAATTTATATTAAAAAAATTATAAGTGAATTATGAGATTTTGGATCAATAATTGCCTATCATTGAGAATAAATTGCATTTTGAGACAAAAAGTGGCAAAATGATAATTTTATCACAAAAGTAATTTGGCCATTTCCAAATATTTTATGATGGAAATATTGTTTGGATAAAATTTCCAATAATAGATCTTTCACAAAGAGATCTATCTTATACAATAACGGTATCTAAGGATGATGATTAATTGAGCAGATGACCCAGTTAGTCCGTTCTTTACAAGAGCCAAAGCATAATCTTTTTTCTTTTTAAATAGGATTTTCCTTGCTTAATGCATAAGTATTTGCTACCAATGGGGAACTTTTTCTCATCTTAAATTCCAAGATTTGATTTGCACCAATGGAAACCTATGGAAGTTATGAGATTATAATATATGGAATTGGGCTTCAATTAGTGAATATAAGCTTGTAATTTTTGCGTGTGGGCTTAGCAGCCAATTTGTGTTAATTTTATGGGAAAGAAAGGATGAAAAACAAACCCCTATCAGCTTCTACATGCTTCTACTGACTAGCAGCTCTCCCATGGAGCTTCTTTCCATTTTTTTTCATTTTTCCAAGCTTTTCTTGCAATTCCTTCAAAAATCTCAACACACATATTGAAATTTTGTTAAAATCTCTTAGACAAATCTTTTATAAGCTTGTATCTTCCCTTGAATCATCATTTTTTAGCGAAGGGTTTCTTTAGCCTAGAGAGAGAAATTTGAATTTGGACGTTGAATAACAGCTTAGAAAGTAGGGATATTAATTTTGATATATTTTTGCATGTATGAAAAATTAGGAAATTAATGTTGGATTTTGAATTTCCAAGCTAAGATGATGACAGAAACAAGTATTTCGGAGCTTGATGTTGAGTATTTATGCATCCAAGGGTAAGTAGCCTTGGATAATGTTTCTTTCTTTATGCTAATATGTTCAGAAGTTAATGAGTTTGTACTATGAATATGAAAATCACTATATAATAATTGTGTTTAAATTCCATGACATAAATATGCTAAAATAAATTGTTGGCAAAATTGTGGTAGAGATATTTAACTGATAAATGTTTTAGGAACCTAATACTCTAAAGTGACTTGGAAAGTATGAAAATTAGAGAATTATGGTATTAATGTGGAAACATTCACAAATATGGCTTTAAGATAGAATATAGTGATTTAATTGTCAAAATTGTAAGTTGTTGATATTATTAAATATGGTCTAAAATGGGGAAACATAAGTATATTTTTGGAATTTGAAAAAAAAAAACATTCGTTTAAATTTAAGGCCTAAGACGACTTTGGAGAAAATGAATATGTACTAGCATTTAGTGTGCTAATTTGTGCGTGTTGGGGATTGACCCGTATAAACAACAAAATAGAAAAGGTAGAGAAGATCAAACACAAATATTTTATGTGGAAAACTTCTCTGAAGAGGATAAAAACCATGGGCAAAGGAGGCTTCGGTTTTTCAATAAATGAGTAAACAAACAAAAGTACAAAATGGAGAAAATAAACCTAAATGTACTAAACATACAAACCTAAACCCCGAAAACAAATTCCTAACTTGGGAAGAAAATCCTTTCATAGTTACCACAAAACTCTCACCAAAACTTATATGCGACTACATCTTGTCACCCTCAAGAAAAGCCCTCGTTGATTGGCATGTCTAAATCAAGGTTACAAAGGCCCTTAAAATAGGCTAAGATTAAAGGTCTAATTATACTAAAATAACCTTGAAGTAATCAAAGTCTAACTGGGAGAAGAATTCTTAATTGGAGTCTAAAACACGACTGCTTACGTGAAGAATACGTTGCGTCGTCATGACGTCCCATGCATGCTTGTCACGACATTGTTGCTGCCTTAAGTTGGGAGTTCATCATGTTGTCCCAAATTCAAGGACCTCATTGTCCTAGCACCGAGCCTATTTTAGCCCTTATTTAGTTGCTCATCGATTTTCGCCTAAGGTGTTTACAACATGTCCAATAAATGTGAAGCGTACCCCATAAATCTCTACATTGACTTGTATTTATCACGCCTCCTTTTCCATGCCCCAGTCATGGGCCTAACTCAATTTGTAGAATGTTAACAAGTCTAAGCCATGCTCAAACTTAGAAACTAAAAAACTCCAAGTCTCTAAATCAAAGTTGTATAATGCAACAAGGGTAAGTAAAAATAGAACAGGAGAGAAAACATAAACTTTCTACACTTGACTGTCAGCCTCTGTGACCAACCTTACATAAAACACTTTACGAACCATTCGAGTCCTAAAGATAAAAAAGAGGATGAGATTCCTCTCTAAATCAAACACATGCTTGACATCTAACACGACTCTACCTCCAACTGAATTATATGTGGAGAATAATGAATTGTCACCCTCTTTTTTGACCACATCATCTACATTTGTTATCTGGAACTGCCAAAACTCAAATTTGTGATCCCTTCGAGCTTTTCGATGTCTAAATTCATTGTGTTACTAAACGAGTCGACCTGTGAAAGTTGAACCTAGGCTTTGATACATGTTTGTAAGGGATCGACCAGTATAAACAATGAAATATAAAAGGTAGAGAAGATCAAACACAAATTTTTACGTGGAAAACTCCTCTGAAGAGGATTAAAACCACAAGTGGGCAAAGGAGGCTTTGACTTTCCACTAAATGAGTAAACAAATGAAAGTACAATATGTAGAAAATAAACCTAAATGTACTAAACATACAAACTTAAACCCCAAAAACAAAGTCCTAACTCTGGAACAAAATTCTCTCCATAGTTACCACGAAACCCTCACCAAAACTCATATGTGACTACTTGTCACACTCAAGAAAATCCCTTATTGATTATCATGTCTAAATCAGGGTTACAAAGGACCTTTAAATAGGCTAATATTAGAGGTCTAATCATACTAAAATAACACCGAAGTAATCAAATTCCAACTGGGAGAAGTCCTGTTTGGATTCTAAAACACGATTTCTTACAAGAAGAATACATTGTGCCGTGGTGACGTCCCATGCATGCTAATCACGATGTCCCCACCGCCTTAATTTGGGAGTTTGTCTCATCATCCTGACATCATTGACCTCCTTGTCCTGATATTGTGCCTTTTTTATCCCTTCTTTAGTTGCTCGTCGATTCTCATTTAAGGTGTCTGCAACATGTCCGATAAATGTGAGGAACACTTCACAGTGTGTCTAGACAAGAATGGTTTAAACAATCTTTGAATCTTATAACTCTGATTTATGTTCTGTTTAAGAAGTTAAATATGTCAATGGCCTTAAATAAATTATTCTATTTGTGACTTTGAGTGCCCTAGTAAACTTATTGAAATAGTTAAGATACGATTATCATGCCAATGGGACAGATGTGCACCTGGAGTTCTATATCGAGAGTTTTACATCTAAATTTTTGTTCCCTCAAGCTTTGCACATATTATATGAACCTACTGTTGGCATTTAGGCCTTATATTCACCTACAAATTCTAATGTCTTTGGGCTTAGCACTTTAGTGCTATTGTCACACCCAATTTTCATTGAATAAAATAGTAATTTGATGGGCTCTACTGAAAAACTCGGGAATTTTTTTGGTTAATTTACAATTTGTTGAGTTTCAATTCTGGTTCAGTTAAGATGGAACCAACTGATTCCTTAGTGGAAGGCAAAATGATTATCAATGAATGGTCATTTAGGGCCTTGGGTTATGCTTAAAAAATGGTTATATATATGGGTGATGAGTATTTTTAGGAAGGTAAAATTCTCCTCATTTTTGTTTTTTATTTTCTTTTCTTTTACAACATCTTCTTTGGTTGCTCAGAAAAAGAAGAAGTTAAGGAAAGCTCTGCACAGGGCAGTGAATGTGAGATTCGAAGTTTAGGAAGTAGAGAATCCAGTAAGATGGTAAGCTCCTAAATCTCTTTGTACTCGTGAATTTGAGGAAAATAGAAGTAAGGATTTCTAAAAAGCTTTTATATAATAATGGATTTTGGGTTTTAAGATTTGAACACCTTTGGTTTAACTAGTATATTTGATTGTTATACTTAACTACAAGGAAAAAAGAGACTCTGACATTTAGAAAAGCTAAGCTGGTGAGGATGAAGAACAACAGGTGAATTTCTGTACTCTATTTTGGGTGTTTACTTACTATTGAGTTGGAATGTTCTGCTCATATGTTTGTTATGAGTTGTCTAATTTCCATGGTTGTATATGATTACAATGAATGAGTAAGGTATGCATGGATAATGCTATGGAAATATATGGATGATTATGAGTATGTTCTCTGAATGCAAGATGTGGTTGTGTATTGACATATTGATATATGGTGTACTACATGTTATAGTAATAAGTGAATTGTTATGTGTAAAAAGTATATTTATAAATTGCGAAGTACGGAGGGATTTACATTGACAGGCTAGAAGAAGATAGAAAACTTTGGCGTAATGGAGGCATGGGCGAATTGAAAGGGGATTGAAGAGAGTTTGACGGCATCATGGAATGCTTATCTACTAGTCTTTCAGGGCGACACCATGTAAATGGTATACAGGTCCTATAAGGTGGCATTTCAATAGGGTTTACTAATTTTTAGGAATAAAAAGTTCATGATTAGCCATGACATAATCTAGTGGTGAACAAGTACACTTCATGAAAGAATTGGAGTCTGCCATGATATTGAATAGGGAAGCCTATCTGGTCATAAAAAGGGAAGTCACCATATGACTTGCGCGGGGAGCAGTTTGACATGATGATCATGTCGCATCTGAGAATGTTGGCAAACGTGCTAATAAGAGGATCTACCAAAACTCGAAGGTAAGAGGATTTGGTAGAAACATCTTAAACGCGTCATATTTGAAAGGAATAGGTATTTCCTTCAAAGTTTTTGTAAATAAGTATTCGCCATTAAGAGCTTGCTAGATTTTGATGAGTAAACCAGCAATGGCTATGATAAAATGAGATGATTATGCAAAAGTTCTTCTCAGATACAAGGAAATGATTCAGTTCCAGAGCCAAAGATCGTAATTCTCGGACGAGCAATCGAAAAGATTCTGGAGCATCTTCGGGTTTAGGTATTGTTCCTCCAATGATCGTAGTCCCAAGTACTTCTTGGCGAGCTCTAATATGATCAGATTTATAAGTAAGCATTTCTTGTAAAATATGAGCAACACCAAATCCCTCTAGAGCCCAAACCTCCATTTCTCCTACCCGTTGTCCTCCTTGCTTGGACCTTCCTCTAAGTGGTTGTTGTGTAACAAGTGCATAATGTCCACTGGAACGCCCATGTATTTTATCATCAACTTGATGAATTAATTTCAAGATATAAGGTTTTCCTATTATAACAGGTTGCTCAAAGGGGCCTCCCGTTCTTCCATCAAATATTCGGCTTTTTCCTGGATATTCGGGTTCAAATACCCATGGATTCGCTGTTTGCTTACTGGCTTGATATAATTCGGAAAACACTAGTTTTCTCGAAGCCTCTTGTTCATATCTCTCATCAAATGGTGCTATTCGATAATGTCTATCTAGTAGACTCCCTGCTAACCCAAACGAGCATTCAAATAGCTGTCCTACATTCATTCGTGAAGGTACTCCTAATGGGTTGAAGACCATATCAACAGGTTTTCCGTCTTGCAAATAAGGCATATCCTGTCTAGGTAAAATTTTTGAAATGATCCCTTTATTTCCATGCCTTCCGGCTACTTTATCGCCTACTTTGATTTCGCGTTTCTGTGAAATAGACACGAATCGTTTCCGGATTATAACTAGAACCCCCTTTTTTCTGGACCCATCTCACATCGATGACTCGACCCCTCCCACCTATAGGTAATTTTAGACAGGTTTCCTTTGAAGTGGATACCTGAATCCCAAGTATGGCCCGTAATAATCTATCTTCTGGAGCATACGATGATTCTTTCGCCACCTGAGGCGTTAATTTACCTACTAAAATATCGCCTGTCTCCACCCAAGATCCCAGCATCACAATTCCATTTTTGTCTAAATTGCGGAGTAAATGGGCTTCTAGGTGCGGTATTTCGTTAGTGATTCTTTCAGGACCTTGGCTTGTCACATGAGTCTGAATTTCATATTTTCGTATGTGAAAAGAAGTATAAATATCTTCATATACTAGACGCTCGCTAATGAGTACCGCATCCTCAAAATTGTAACCTTCCCATGGCATATAAGCTACTAGTACGTTTTTGCCCAAAGCGAGTTCGCCACCAACCGTAGCGGCACCGTCCGCTAAAATTTGACCCTTTTTAATGCATTTACCCCGCCGAACCCGGGCAGTTTGATGCATACAAGTATTTTTGTTGGAACGTTGATACATAACTAATGGAATGCCTAGAGCATCTCCATTGCCCGATAAAATAATCTTGTCAGTATCGGTGGAAATGATCTTTCCCTCGTGATCGGCTATAGCGGGAACTCCTGAATCTAGAGCCACTTGGCGTTCCAACCCAGTTCCAACAATGCACTTCTCGAACGAGAAAGCGGAACTGCTTGGCGTTGCATATTAGAACTCATTAAAGCCCGATTCGCGTCATTATGCTCGATAAAAGGAATGAGGAAGCTCCAATAGAAAAATATTGAAAAGGAAAAATACTTCGAAGATGAACTTGTTCCCATGCAATAGTCAGGGATCAATTTGAGGAGTTAGATCTTTGCAGAATAAATCAAGAAAAAAAAGGAAACTCTTTTGGTTAATTTATTTATCTATTTAATATTATATTCAATTTATTTATATATTATATCTATTTATTATATATATTCTAAATATTTTATATTTTTATATTTATATATTAATATTATTTTTATATTTATATATTATTATTATATATATATTTATTTCTATTTTTTGTATACATTATATACAATACAAAAAAACAAAAAAGTAAAGTATGGATATTGATCCAATTCATCTCATTAATATTTGTAGTACAATCCTTCAGTCGATTTCGCTTCATTTAGTTCAGTTTTAATTTCGGTTTATGAAATTTCAATAAAATTCAAATTAATAAGGAGTCCTTATGTCACGTTACCGAGGGCCTCGTTTCAAAAAAATACGCCGTCTGGGGGCTTTAAAATCAGATCTTCATTATCTAAAGGAATCTAGAGTGGGAGTGATTTACTAATTAAATTAAACCTTCATGAATCCATTTTTTTGTTCTTTTATTCCAGGTAAAACTTCCTTGACGTATCAACTACCGTAGGGCAGGAGGAGTTCTATTAGACAACCCGTGCTTTTTTCTTTTTTTTTTGCACAAATGGAGAGTTTCGGATACAATTCGTATACCGGACAGATTACCATATAGAACACAAAATTTCTCCACCGATTCCTTCTAGTCGAGCCTGATTCACGTTTGGCATATGCCTGCTTTGACCGAGATCTTTGGAGATGATTCCGTACTACAATTCGGTGGAGGAACTTTAGGACACCCTTGGGGAAATGCACCGGGTGCCGTAGCTAATCGAGTAGCTTTAGAAGCATGTGTACAAGCTCGTAATGAGGGACGTGACCTTGCCCGCGAGGGTAATGAAATTATCCGCGAGGCTAGCAAATGGAGTCCTGAACTAGCTGCTGCTTGTGAAGTATGGAAGGCGATCAAATTTGAATTCGACGCAGTGGATAAATTAGATAAAGTGGAAAAATGAGATAAACCAGCTTCATAAATCAAATTTGAATTCGAAGCAATGGATACTTTGTAATCCAGTAATTCCATAAAATAACAGTTTATGCACATGCTAAGTCATTAGAAGATAGTTACCAGGGTAACACGGTAAGTCTATATTAAGTTAAAAATAGAATGAAGGGATTAGGGTAAGAATCCGCAATTGCAGAAAGATATTTGCTAATCCACCAATAGTAGTCGTCGATCCGTATATCCACATATATGGTTATAATTGATGAGTCAAACCAGGAAAGGTAAAATTGAAGTCTAAAATAAAACTAAACAAGTTCAAGTCTTAGAAAGGGGTCGTCAGTTAGAGTAAAATTCCAACTAAATCAGCATGATTTGTCTGCCAACTATTCATTTAAGAAGAATGCATGGGCGTCGTCTACGTTATCCAAACCGCAGAACCTCTTATGATATACAAGGAGTTTAATTATGTGTATTAGTCATTTATTTATTGAAATTCAAGACATTTGTAAACATTACTGTATAGATTCTCAATAATTTCTTTCGAACTTACGTGTAATTTACCTCGAATGTCAGGTCAAGTGATTACTCAAGGATTCTCACTAAGGCTTTTTCAGGCACTGTCAAGTCCACGCGAATGGCGTCATAGTTGTACCATGCATATAGAGTGGCACCTTTAAAGGCTACACCTCGCGGTTGAAATAAGTTAAGTTTTATTTAAGTTTACAATTTCCAAGTCGTTATACATATGTAAGTGATGGTCATGAAACTAACTAATAATTCGACTTAAGGCAAGCGCACCTATCGAATAATAGCATAGTTATGGTGAGACCAGAATATCGTATCCACGAGGACTAAAAGTACTAGTAGTTACTCTCTTTTTATTATCTAGCCTAAGAATTTAATGGTGTCTTTAAACTAAACTAAACTAATTTTCTAATTTATTTAAGATCATGATAGAGGTGAAAGTTGGAAAATACTCTAGGAAAACCAATTGAGAAGACAATACCCAAGAAAGAATCCGCCTAGACTTCACTTATTACCTTTGACTTAGACGATTTATTCACTTGACTTATTTCGTAGAAATCCCTAATTTATGTTAATATCTCTCTCGAGACTAAGAACAACTTACCCTAGGTTGATTAATTGAAATCTCTTTCTATTTAAAACCTCTATTGTCGTATTAACTCGATCTATGGATTCCCTTATTAGATTTGACTCTAATCCGACAGATTTATGTCGTCCTATCTCTAGGATTGCATTCAACTCCACTTAATTATGAATGATCTACTTTTAAACAGGGACTTTTATTCCACTGAATAAGCACATCAAAAACTTGGATTAATATCCTGAAATATTAAAGCAATAATTAAAACTCATAATTAAGAATAAGAACAAGTATTTATCATATAAATCAAAGCATAATAAGATTCGTCATAGGGTTCATCTCCCTTAGGTATTTAGGGAGTTTAGTTCATAATAATAATTGAAAACATCTCAAAGTTTGGAAAACAACAAAACATAAAAAAAAAACCAAGAACTTATAGGAAATTGGAAGGAAATCTTCAGTCTTGATGTAGATCCTGGCTCCGAGGTGATTCCAATGGCTAGTCGCGAGTATTTTCTACCTCCAACTCTATGTCTCCCTCTTAATCCTCCTCTAGGGTGTTTTTATAGGCTTTAAAATGCTTCAGAACCCTCAAAAGTTCCCTTTTCCGAGTAGAATTAGACTTGGGCTTGATAGGGAGACGGTCGTGTGCCACACCTATGTGCAAATACTTCAAACCGTGTGCAATTCTGACTTGGATTAATGCCGAAATGGCCATGACACACGAGCGTGTGGTGTGCCCATGCGCCTCACACGGTCGTGTGGATTGCTCGTGTGGAAGTGCCTAGGCCGTGTGAAACACTGTTTTAAACCCAATTTGTCTGTTTTTGGCCCGTTTCTCGCTCTTTTTGCTATCCTAAGCTCTCCTGAGTATAAAACATGAAATTAAAGGATTAGGAGCATCAAATTCAGTAAAAACAAGGAAAGATCATTCATAAATATGCCAAGCATGGGGTAAAAATATGTATAGATTACTGTTTATCAGTAAGCATGTACATGCTCAATATGTAAAGTTAAATGTAAGAACCTTAGTAACTATAGAAAGTTTAATTGTAGTTATGTAAGACACCTGCTGATAATTAATGAAATTAGAGAAAATTTATGTGATAAATATGAATTTAATCTGACATTTTTTAAGTTATAAATAAATCTAGTCAGAATTGTTGCTAAGCAAATCGGGTTAATTGTGACACTTGGTACCCGAACCCGATGATTGGGTCGAGTATAGGATGTTATAACTATCTAGTTGTATGGGATGGATGCACTGATGTGCAGTCTGATTGTGTTGGAGGGATGTGCAATGGTACCTAGCACTTATGTGCTTTTGATTGTATAAGATGGATCTCGAGTATTCGAGCCACTGTTTTACTAGATTTTATAAGGGTGAAACAAATTTAAAACCATAATGAGATTATTTACATTCAAATGCACATTATTAAAGGAAAACAACAATATTATGATCTATTTTTGTAACACCCCTAACCTGTATCCGTAGCCGGAGTAGGGTTACAAGGTATTACCAATCAATTCACAACATATAGCATACATTTATCAAACATAAAGCATTCGTTCTCATAAATCATTCAACACAATCACATTGTCCCTTATATGGGCCTATGGGGCCTTAAACATGCTTTAGAAGTGGTTCCAGACTAAATTGATAACATATGAAAACTTTGGAAACTTAGAAAAATTTCAACCATACAAGGGTCACATGCCCGTGTGAACAGGCTGTGTGCCTCACACGGTTCCAAACATGCCTGTGTCTTAGACCGCGTGGAAACAGGGCATACATACTAACTGAGGTCACACGACCAACCACATGCCTGTGTGTTTAGCCCATGTGCCCTTCGAAGTGGCCACACATGCCCGTGTGCCAGGTCGTGTACTAGGCCGTGCCAAAACTATAGGGTATATTGACATATGTAGGGTATATTGGTGAGTTACACACCCGTGTGTGAGATCATGTAGAGCATGCTGACAATTCAATTTCATCCCCAGTGGACACATGGCCATGTAACATGACCGTGTGTCACACATGGCTGAGACACACGCCCGTGTCTCTACCTGTGTGGACAAAAATAGGCCATTTGCAAGGCCAATTTGCCACCCTTATTCATGCTCACCTAAACAACCAAAATGGTACCATTTCATCATACAATTAGGCAGCCAAAATCATCAACCAAATGCACAATTCATACCAATATAATTTCATCTATTCCAAATCTCAAATGACTACCATTTACTTAGCCAAATACATGCCAAAACAATATCAATCTATATAGTCCATTTACCATAATTCACACTCACATAACTTCCTTACATATAACCACACAACATCTAAAATCATACCTCATCGAGGCATTTCTCAAGCATTTTATACTCCACAATTCAATTAACCATTTGAGAAACTATAAAACCATAACCACATTCATACCAAACATACCAAGAGAAGCCATCACTCATTGCTATATATACAAACCAAAACATATACAATTTACAAGCCAAATCTCATGGCTATAATCACAACCAAAATACCACACCTAGCCTATACATGCCATATTCCAAAAATGTATAATCCAAAAGTACCAACTTTGATGTTTGATAGTGTGATGATGTTCCCGAAGACTCCCAAATCCCAGCTAGCCTTGATTTACTATAAAACACAGAAAAATAACACAAAGTATGCTTCATAGCTTAGTAAGCTTGTATTATATAAACTTAACTAATCACAAATACAACATTCATCAATCTAAACATATTACCATGTACTTTGTGATTACTAACAAACCTTTCAACTGCTTATTCATAAGCTTATATACAAACTTTGTAACTTCTTCGAGTTTAAGCTCATAACATACATGTACATACCTGTACCAATCCATAACAAGTTCATACATTCACGGAATGTCGTTCAATACTTTCGTACACTAAGTGCCATACTCGATATGTCACACACTAAGTGTCGTACATAGCTGAAGATACCTCAAATCACACACTAAGTGCCACATATAGCCGAAGCTATGTCGAATCGCACACTAAGTGCCATATATAGCCGAAGCTCTGTCGTATCGCACACTAAGTGACACAAATAACCGATTTGTCATCGAACATATTTGTAGTCCCGTATATACAATTTATGTAATACCAAACATTAAAGCATAATTATTACAATGCTTAATACATACGAACTTACCTCGGATGCTTAAACAGTGAATCGAGTCGATTAGTCGTTAACTTTATCTTTTCTCCGATTCAAGTCCATATTTCGCTTTCTTGATCTAAATATATTCAAAATTAAGTTATTTAATCATCTATTCATTCAATTTGGTGCAAAACATACATTTAGGTATGTTTGCACATTAGCCCCTAAACTTTCACACTTTTAACAATTTAGTCCTTTTCTCACAAAACACAAAATTCACATAATTCAACAAAACCCATGCTCGGCCAAATTACCATAATGCTCCTAGCAGCCCATAATTTTCATTTATTGACACTTTTAACCACTACATTTCACATTTCTCAATTTAACCCATTTTTGACATTTTTTGTCAAAAATCACTTTACAAAAACTATTAATCTAACATTACACCTTCCAAATCTATCATCAATCATCAAATTAATCCAAAACTCAACAATGGAAACAAGTTAAATCTTTAACAATTTTAAAATCTAGGGTACGAGCTAGCTAGAATACGAAGCAACAATCTTAAAAATATAGAAATAATTAAAAACTGGATAAAAATCACTCACCAATTTAACAATGAAGTAGCCAAACCAAGGAACCCTAAAAATGGCTTCTTCTTCCTTCAATTTTGGCGGATGAATGCATGAAAGAAGATGACTATTTTGTTTTCTATATTTTACTGAAGTTAATTTATTAATTTACTATTTTAACCTTTAATTAAAACATTAAAATCACTTAACAATGTGTCCAAATATGTCCACTCACATTAACTATGGTCTAATTACAACATAAGGACCTCTAATTTAATGATCCATAGCTATTTAATACCTTTAACTAATAGAATTCAAGTTTTACGCTTTACGCAATTTAGTCCTTTTTACCGAATTAACCATTCAAACAGTAAAATTTCTTTACGAAGCTTTCACACAATAATTATATCATGCTTTAAAATTTAATAAAATAATAAAATAAATATTTTTACTTTGAATTTGTGGTCCCGAAACCACTGTTTCGATTTAACTCAAAAACGGGCTGTTACAATTTTAATCAAAATATTGATAATAAAATGTGCCTATAACTATAAATTTCAAGTGGAATATGTTAAAGGATTAACAAGTTAAAAGAATATATGTTTATAATATGGTTAACTATGAGTCATAAGATATGAAATTGTGATCAAAATGTATGTCTTAGTATGCCCCTAATAAGGAAACAAACAAGGTAAAATATAACAGCCCGTTTTTCGTGGTGTCGAAAATGGTGGTTTTAAAACTTCATATTTCAATGGTTGATTCAACTATTATTAAATAATATTTATGAGTCTATCTTTATGTTATATTAAATTTTAATCTAAAAATTTAATTGAATTGATAATTAATTAAGGTATGAGGACTAAATTGTAAAAGTTTAATTTATATATACTTTTAAGTTGTTTGAAAACCAAAATGGTAAAAATACCATTTTTTATTAATAATGGATGGTTTACCATGTTGAATTACTTAATTTAATTTGAATTATTATGATAAAAAGAAAAGAAAATAAATAAATAAATAAATAAAAACCAAAAGGTGGATGGAAAGAGAAAGTTATCTTCATTCTCATCCATCTTCACCATTTCTATCATGGTTCAAGTGAAAAGAAAAGCTTCAACCTTTCTTGCTCATTCGACTATTTTATGGTATGTATATTGAGTCCAATTTTCGTAATTTTTTTGTTTTTAAGATCGTTGTAATGTAACACCCCGTACCCGAGTCCGTCGCCGGAGTCGGACACGAGGGGTTTGCAGACTTAAATCACTTCTTTGCAGTCCAATTTAAAAATTTCCAGGCAGTTGGCTAACTGTGTCACTGTCACCTTAAAAATCATATCTTGAGTTCTAGAACTCAAAAATCAGTTTTGTAATTTTTCCCTGAAACTAGACTCATATGTCCATCTACATATTTTTTTCTAGAATTTTTGGTCGGGCCAATTAGTACAGTTTATTAGTTAAAGTCTCCCCTGTTACAGGGTGCGACTACACTGACCTTCATGCATTACGATTTGGATATCTCCCTGTACAGGGCTTCAATGCTGATGCCGTTTGTTTCTATAGAACATAGACTCAAAGAGGAATCTATAAATATATGGCATGACTCCTAATTATTTCTGGTTAATTTATAATGAATTTACAAAATCGGAACAGGGAATCCAGAAACCGTTCTGGCCCTGTCTCACGAAAACCTAATTATCTCTTAACATACCACTCATATGACCGTTTCGTTTCTTCCATATGAAAGTGGATTCATCAAGGTTCGTTTAAATAATTTATTCATTATTTAATTCTATTCCTACTATTTTTAGTGATTTTCCAAATCTACATCACTGCTGCTGTCAGCATCTGCCTTTAAGGTAGACTTTACCTATTTCATAGTTTCCATGATTCAACTAGCCCTTTTAGCATAAATAGCACAAATTATGATAGTGATTAACCATTCCCATGGCCAATCCTTGTTAAGCATATCCACACCTCTCAATAACCATATCCATACCAAATGATTATAACATTATGCTCAAACATACATAAGCCATTTTCGCATGGCTATCCAAAATTATACAAATCCAAAGGGTCCATGACCCACTACAAAAGGGTAGTCCTATACATGCCATTTTCAGAGTTCAACCAAAAGTGTACCAAAAGGGCTTTGATAGTGTGGGCGACTTCGACTTCAATAATCCCGAGTCCGATAGCTGACGAACCAAAATCTATAAAACAGAGATTCAAAGAACAGAGTAAGCATTTGATGCTTAGTAAGTTTTAAGCAAGACAAAGTGTTCTCAATCACTATTATTGGTCATTCATTTCAACTGTTCGATGAAGTTAATCTAGAGCTTCATCTCGATCTATAATATCATTAAACGCAACACTTGGCTGCCACATATATACTTTCGAATAATAATGACCTAGATGGTCAAATATTTCCAAAGCACATTCTCACATTTGGAGTTATAATATTAATCACATTTACCTACCTCTTTGATACTGATAATTCACCTCGAAATCACTCCACCGATGAGTAAGTAATACGTACCTGAACATCTTGAATACATAATACTTATTTGATGGTAACTTAATGCAGATACTCAATATCAAAGTCTTACTTGAATCCTAGCATTTAGCCGTCGGGTCTTTAAAGCTCGGATATAGTACGAGCACGAAGCCTACGGACATTAATCAGGATAATACTCTCGCATAAAGCCTGCGGGGTTTTAACCCGGATATAGTACTGACACAATTGCCCTTCGGGACTTATCACATTTATACACTTTCACATCCATCACGTTGGCCACTCGGCTCTGTCACATATATACACTTTCACATTCATCACATCGGCCATTAGGCCTCATCACATATATACACTTTCACATTCATCACATCGGCCATTAGGCCTTATCACATATATATACACTTTCACATTCATCACATCGGCCATTAGGCCTTATCACATATATACACTTTCACATTCATCACATCGGCCATTAGGCCTTATCACATATATATACACTTTCACATTCATCACATCGGCCATTAGGCCTTATCACATATATATACACTTTCACATTCATCACATTGGCCATTAAGCCTTATCACATATATATACTTTCACATTCATCACATCGGCCATTAGGCCTTATCACATATATATACATTCACATCACAATTATCCAAATATACTTCACATATCACATATACTATCATGTATACACATTGTCTTGGCCGAATCTACATTAATCATTTCCCAATGAATAATTCAATTTCACGCCATACTATCATTTCATATTCGAATACTCATAAACTTACAATTTCACAAATTTTAATATCAAAGATCCATCTAACACTCATGTATCGTTTTACAATATCACGATTTAGAATTCACGTATGGGTTTAATCAATAGCTTATGAGTAACTAAAACAAGTTTTATCCATGTTTACAACAAAATCACATATTCACTACGAGCTGTTTTCCTGAGCAGTAGTCACTAAATTATTTATAACTGGAGCTACAAAACTCCAAATCACTTGCCGTTAATTTTCCCTGAATATAGACTCATATATCTTCCATCCATAAAATTTTCAGAATTTTAGGTTTGGCCAATCAATACCAGATTTTTCTTAAAGTTTCCCCTGTTTCACTGTTTGACTAATCTGACCACTCTTCACTACGAATCAAATTTCTCATTTTACAGAATTCAAAATGTGTTGTATTTGATTTCATTTGAAACTAGACTCATTAAGGAGTCTAAGCATATAAATTTTATCTTATAACCATTTTTTTACAATTTATAATGATTTTCTAAAAACAGAACAGGGGATTTCGGAGTCATTCTGACACCGTCTCACACAACTTTAAATATCTCTTCATAGGAAATTTGTTTGCTCACAAGGTCTCTTTTATAAGAAACTAGACTAATTAAGCCTTGATTACATATTTTATTCAGCCTATAATTCCACACCAACAATTTATAGTGATTTTCTAAAATCACGTTACTGCTGCTGTCCAAAGCAAATTATTACAATTTGCTCTTAACTTTCTAAGTCCAAACACATATGAACTTACCATTTGAGTTTAAGACATATCATGGCCACATCATATCTTATTAAATCAACTCATTATGTCCTATTATGATTGAATTTACTCAACGTTTAATCACTTAAAACTTACCTCGGAAGTGGTCGACGATTAGATGTCCACGGCTATTCGTTTACTTTCTCTTTTCCCCTATCCGACTTTGATCCTCTTTGCTCTTAAGCTTAAGTAAAACAATAGATTTGCTTAAGTACTTAACTAATATTATTCACTTAACAATCACATTTGGCAATCACATATCATTTAATCTTTGATTGACCAATTTAACACATACCAAAATCCAATCATACATCTAACCTTTATCTCAATACCAAACCGAGTTATAAGATCATACATTATACTAAGCATATTATTAAACATACCTATTCAATTTAGCTAATTTCATAGCCAATTATCACCTTACCCCACATTACTCAATGCCGAATATTAACCCAACATCACAAGCATAATCACCATGAAACTTACCTTAATACACATTTTATCTCATTGCCGAATACATATATATATATCATCAAACAAATCAACTAGTTTAGCATTCAAATTCTTCTAACCATTCCTCAATCATTTACTCAATGAACAACAATCCAAGCACATCAAAGCATAGTCGAATGTATCATTCTTCTTAAATTCAAAAATAAATGCATGGGCTAACTTCAAAATCTATTTAACAACTCAACTTTATAAACACATATTCGGCTAGGAAGAAAGATTGATAATTTAACAACCTTAGCTTAACATATAATTTGTTGTGACACATCTTTAAGCATTCTTTTATTCCATCAACTCAATAACTAAACTCATATTCGGCAATGGCCTCCAATATAGTGACCGATTCTTCTCAACTAGCACCTAGTGTACACACATGATCATTTGTTTGATTCAAGCACCTATCCACCAAAAATTCATCCAAATTAACAAGAACAACAACCACATTCTTTGTTATCTACCATGACCGAAACCCATATTCATTCACCAAGTATCAAAAATTTATCATCAATTTGACATATAAGGACATAACCAAATGTTTCTTGCAACACAAACTCAAAAATTAACACATGGGTCATGTTATGAGCACCAAAACAAACTCAACTTCACAAAAATTCCAAAAGAATCACATGATATCATACCTTAATTCCCCCCACACAAGATGGCCGAATGCCTTAGGTGTGCTTTCTTCCATTTCTTGGTTAGTTTCGGCTTGAGAGAGGTAGGAGAAGAAGATGAACATTTTTTTTTCTTTTGTTTTCTTCCTTCAATTCACGGCAATGGAAGGGGGGGGCAACCACACACATTTTTTTTGTCATCATTTACCTTCCCATTATTATTTTATCCTTTCTCCCATAAACCATTAGCACAACATGTTTTATGACATGTTTTGCCCATCACCCTTTGTCATGGCTGGCCACTAGTAATTAAATGGGGGAAATTGACATGCAAGTCCACCCTTTTGATTACATGCACTAATAGATCCTTATGGATTAACCTATCACATTTCAAAAGTGTCACACATAAGTCCTATTACTAAATTCACATGCAATCGACTAAATCGAAGCTCAAAACTTTCACACATTCATATTCACATATTTTAGACAATAAATATCATATTCAAATAATTTGGTGACTCGGTTTAGCGGTCCCGAAACCGCTTTCCGACTAGGGTCATTTTAGGGCTGTCACATGTAATTTAACCTAGCTATCTCGGGTATCAAATCGTATTCTTAAAGCTTTTGTGGTTATTTAGTTAGAATTGAAGCTTAGATATGTTAATGGACTTATGTTCAAAATTAACAAAAATTATTTTATAAAATAGCCCTTAAACATTTCATAGCTTCCAAATCTATCATTTTCTATCAAGAACAACTAAGATTCATTAATGGGATGTTTTAAAATCTTTAACAGTTTTGAAATCAAAGATACATGTTAGCTGGACCTAGTTGCAACAATCTCAAAAATATAAAAATTATAAGAAACAAACTATAAATTACTTACTAATTGAAGCTTTAAACTTGGACAAGAGTTTGGGATTGTTTTTCTCTTCACATTCAGCTTGGAGGTTGAAGATGACAAGCAAATTTGTTTTTCTTTTCTTTTGTTTACTATTTAACTTTTAATTATTATTTTAAAATATAAAATTAACATATTATTATAATAAAGACAAACACAATCGTTCACTATGCTTAATTATAGGTTAAATACCATTTAAATCCTTCAACCATGGTTTCATAGCTAATTAACTCAAATAAAATAATAGCGATTAATTTTTACGATTTTACAATTTAGTCATTTTTCCTTAATTAACTATCCAAACGTTAAAATTTCAGGATCAAATTTTAATACACCTATATAAGAGCTCGGTTTACAGAAATCAGGTCTCGATACTTTATTTTCTAAAACCACTTGACTTTAGGGACAAACCACTTGTACTTAACTAATTATCCAATTAAATGAAATTATCATATCAAAATTCGCTATATCATAATACTTGACTTGTAAATATTAAATAATAATATTTACAGACACTCTCCTCAAAATTGTGGTCCCAAAATCACTGTTTCTGACACCATTAAAAAACAGGTTATTACAATAGAAATATAGCAGAATATCATAACACCTCGCTATCTCGGGAGGCAAGATAGACATCTTCTTCCCTCGGATTGAAAACTGCATCTATGGCGTTCTATTCGCATCTGCCTCTTTTAAACCAGTGTAAAATTCGTGCACAATCAAAAGGTACGCCGACTTGGTCGAGGCTGTATAGAACTTCTTCCATCGATGGTATTAGATCAACTCGCATGTTTTACTCTTGAATGTGTTTATGGATTTGAAACCTAGTTCCTGTAACAGGATTTTCTATTAAACTGCAATAAAGTTACTTTTGAGTTCCCTTTCCTGAACGTAGGCGTGGCTGTCCACTACAGATTTTCTATCAAAAAGCTTAATTTGCATGGTTTTTGGGTTTTGAAACAGAGGAGAAATAGAGAATTCATGGAATTTTGAAGAAAAGGATCACAAACATTGAGTTGGGCAGCTACGATGACTTGAAGGGTGTATCAGCTAGTAAGGGCAATATATAGAAGCCATTTAAGGCTTTACTTGTTGTCCAAACTTGGTGAAAGCCTCTGAACATCACGTCAAACCAAAAATGGAAATTTACCAAAAATGGCCTACATATCATGCCATAGGGGTTGCATAGCATGACAAGACAATAATTTTCCCCTGCTCTTGCTTTTAAACGAAGGTGTGTCACGCTATAGAGGTTCTATATCATGCCACGACAACATCATAAATTTTCAAGTTCACCATGGTTGTGTCTAGTCAAGGGATTGTTATGTAGCAACATGGCTTCAATTTGGCCCCTCTAGGACTTGTAAAAAGTCATCGGTTGCCTATACATGCACCTTACTGCCGCATAGCTCCTCCATTGTTCTCAAAAACCTATGTCTTACTAATTCTAACATAAAATAAAAAGTTTAATTTCTACATTTAACAAATTAAAAATAAATTAGTGTGCAATATTTACAAATTAATTAAGTTTGATGGTTTAAAATTTATGTTGCGCTACCGGACTTGTCCGGCAATTCCTTAAACTTTACCATCGACTTCATTTGTCAATCTCACACATCATAGGCCTTCCAATCGCTCCTTTCTCCATCGGAGTCTTACCATTTGTCCCGTTCCTCATCTTGTGAGTACCTACACTTGCACAACTCAGGAAATGCCTTTAATCAAGGCTGTCAAGGGTTAAATTAAATCGCACGTAACATTATTCCCTAAACAATCCTTCATTTTAGGAATTTCAGCCACATTTAAACACTTTTATCTCATCATCGATTTTTATAATAAGCTCCTTGCACTCGTGATCGATTATCGATTTAGAAGTGGCCAGAAATGACATTCCTAACAAAATGAGGATTTCTTGATCTTCCTTGAAGTTAAGGACTACAAAATCAATGGGGATTATAAATCCTCGTACCTTGAAAAATACATCCTCAAGTACACCTTTTGGGTGCACCAAGGATCTATCGCCTAGCTGTAGCATTATCGAGGTATTTTTAAGATCCCCAAGTCTGAGTTTTTGATAGATTTATAGGGGTATTAAATTATACTAGCTCCTAAATCATAAAGGGTTTTGCTAAAATATCGATCCCCTATATCTATTGGAATCGTGAAGCAACCTGGATCTTTTAACTTTGGGGGTATCAAGATTTTTAATTTTCTTATGTTTTTTAAGATTTTCTTTAAATATTTAGCATATTTCATAATTTAATTGATTAGCTTTACGAGTGGAAGACTAACATTAATGAATTTAAATAAATTTAGAAAACTTAAAAAATCTGCCTCATCACTCTTTTGCTTGTCCTCTAGTCTTGTCGGGAACGATACCTTCGTAATGCTCAGAATTAAGATTACCATATCAGGCACCAATTCGGCTACCTCCTTGATCGACTCGTGGTGCTCAACTTCTTCCTCCTCCGTGGGTTTATTGATGTGACACCTTCTATCTGACCCATTCGCCAAGTCCCGGTATTGGATGCTATATTAACCTAAATGAATTAACGAATTTTTTGTTCTAGTTTAAATTACATACTTAAACAACTTGTATTAAACTAGAGATAAAAATCCAAAGCTTCATTTCCATCGATCGATTACAAAATTTCTTGACAAAAAGTCAAAAGTGTAAAATAACAACTAAAACCCTGAGGCGAAGCCTCTACGAGTGCCCTTCCATAAACATGCACAACTGCCACGTTTCACCTAGCCCTAGAGAAGTCTAGCTTTCCCTCTCAATTTCTGAATCTTTAACTATCCTGCATTCATGCAGAAAACTTATAAGTTTGATGGAACTTAGTGAGATCCGCATGTAGAATTTTAAGAAAAATGTGAGACATCTAGCTCAGAATTTAACTCCCTGATAATCGCATTCATTATTTCTAGCAGGCAATGCCTGTAAACTACCCAAATAATTTCTACATTTTTTATCTTTCTCATATTTCAATATTCTCACTGCCTTAGGGTACTAGAGCTCCCAAATAACACCGAAGCCCTTGCTCTATTGATCTATTTCCCAAGGAGGCTTCTTAGGACATGCAGTTCCTACCTTTGAAGATTCAAAAAGATCTCTTTCATTCTTTATGGTTATATTTGTCCTCCGCTTTTCACTATCCCGTAACGGACCTTCTAGCTCCTTCAGCCATGGGCATACGTCACCTCCCTTGAAAACCCTGATCAACCTATTAAACCTTTGAGTAATTTTTTGTCAACTTAGAATATATGACTGCATCCTACCACAGACCAATCTATGCCTGTTTAAATCATGTGGAATCCATAGCTTCCTTGCCAGACTAGTAGTTGTGTATACTATGTATACCTCATTATCTAAAGAGTTTCTTTTTTCAATTTTTCTAAGGTTGAAACATAACCTTTGCATCACTTATTATTCCGGTGGCCTATGTTCCTTAGACTCACCAACTCATATCTTCTTATTTCTTATCATTCCATTCACACCATGAACTTTACATTCACCCTTTACATCCTTCACGAACCATGAATTTTCTAATTATGTTCCCCATGTCTAATGTTCTAGCGAATTTCTTGTGCTTACTGTCCTGGTAGAGTTTCCTATTTGTTATAGTTGATCTACAGCTTTACACTCTTTCATGTCAAATATCCTGCCGGACATTCTCGTGGTTACTGTCCCAGCGAACTATCTCGTGTTTATTGTCCTGATAGACTATTTCATACTTACTGTCCTAGCAAACTCTCTATTTTTCCATAACTGAGATATGGTCTTACACAAAATTCCCACATTTTTAAAGACCTGGCAGACTCCATTGGTCGCCATAATCGAGCTATGATCTTACACCTTAAACCTTATTAAGGTTTCACCCTGAAAGACTTGACTATCGTTGTGGTGTTGCTCTATAGAACCTAATGATTGCCGTCACGGTGTCATCTCGAAAGATTTGTTTCACATTTCACCTTGATGTTAGAACACCAAAGTGTCCCCTTCGCAAGGCCTAAAGCTTTGTACATCGAGTTTGGTCCCAGCAATCCTAGATGGCGAAATCTTAATAGAATTCCAATCTTCTTATTCCTCCATCCATTCCTCCATTTCACCATTCCTAACCTTAATGCTCAAACACCGCAGTGTCCCTTCTTCACAGGTACACTTAGCAACACCGTATGGCACTATCTAACAGAATCGCCCCTTGTTTCTAATCCTAACTTTATCTAACTCGATGATGATTCCCTTACAAGTTTCACTATTATAAATATGAAATACATGCATTTCATATATGAAATATTATGAATCATAGTTAATTCATGCATACTTGGACTAAAGTAATAGATACTCATATGCTTATACGATCTAAAACATATTTAGAATTTTTGGACTGGGGTGCAGAAACTCACCTTACTTTCTTAATTTTATCAGTTTAGCTTGTCCCAATCGTTAGAGTCTCCTTTTTCCTGGTAGCAATTCCTCAATTTCTCCATCACCAAACTTAAATTCACACCCCTACTACAACATGCAGAACTTTCTTTATCTGCATCCTCTTCTTCTTTAGAACGATTGAAGAATATGATACCATAGAGAGGAGAAGATTTATAAACAAAATTGATAAATTTTGTCTCCACTCATGCTTATATATATACTACTTGGGCATGATCCTCATGGCCATGTCCACCAGTCATTCTAAATCATTTTGTCTCTTACTATGGAACCAGCTATCTAACTGAACTGGGATTGGTATCCAATTAATCATAATTTAACCACTAAAACTTTCAAAATTCCCAACAGAGTCTGACAATTCACTAGTCCTTTCAATTTAATCCTAGTTTTCCTAAATTCTGGGTCAATAGTGGTATTTGCGTGTTACAACTCCCCTACCCTTAAAGAAATATTTTTCCTCAAAATTTCCTTTCTTACCCATATTTTCTTGAGGCGGTGTCCACATTAACTTCTCTTATCTCAAAAAATTCTTTGCATACTTACAGGTAGTCACTTACACTTTTCTCGCGGATATATTGTTGCCTTAGCAAGTGAACTTTTATCCAGATTTTACCCCATTCACTAGTGGTTTTATCTTGACTCTCTATATATAGGGAGATTAGTCACACAATGACCATTTTGTACTTATTCTGGTGGATTCTTAATTGCACCAACCGCCAGACGTATCTCAGCAAAAAATTAATAGGTGTTTTTAGGATTAACATAGGTCGTATGGTAAATACTCAATAAACAACTAGCTCAGGCTAACATTTCCAATTTTTTCATCTATCAAGGGGTTTAGGAAGAACCCTTTCTAACCCGACAAGTGTCATCTACGGATTCAGGAATTTGAAACGTTTACTTCAAATTTCCCAAACTTCCCTTAGACGTTTGGATACTTAAATCAAGACGTTGGGAAGAGAGGCTTTTTATATGAAATTAAGTCTCTTTCTAGATCCTTAGTTTCTCTCTTAGCTTTCTTTGTTCCCTTGTTTGAGTTCCTCTTCATTTCTTCCTTAGTCATCTCCTAGCACATCACCCAAGTAATTTCTTAAATCCTTTATGTTTCTTTTATCTTTCCCTAAAAATTGTTAGAATTAAGCAAAGTCATCGTGAGGGTATTAGCCATCGCAGTAGTGGTATTAAGAGAGGTCATGGTGGTGACAGAGAAGGTGACGAGGTTGGATCTAGTGGCCATAGGGTAAATACCCAGTGGGAACCCCTCTGTTCCACTGTACCACATCCTAAGAGGAAATGGTCACTTATTGGGCATCAAAGGAATACAACTTCCCAATTCGCCTATGATTTCAAACTTGTCCAAGGCAAGTGTCGACTAAGCAACAATTCTGATGGCATCCTTCTTTTTCTTTATCTGTTTGAAGTTAGGTTTCATATACCCCTTCATCCTTTCTTCTAATCTGTTCTTAATGGGTATGGAATCACGTTAGGGCAACTTACTGATTTATCTTGGTGAACCTTGGTGGCCTACTTTATCAACTGTAGCTTGAAGGGCGAGCCACCCATCCTTATTTTTTTCCATAAATCTATCAATTAAAAGTGACCTATTGAGAGGATTCTGCTGGGTTAGCCCATTTCAGCACTCGTTAGGGGTGTGAGCATATTATCAAAACCTAGGCTTCCGACCTTCACCTAAACAGAAACAAATTTGTTTGGTGAGGTGTAATCTGATGAGTGGGTTTGGGTTCCTAACCCAATGGGCTATTCCTTATGATTCTACTTGTACCCAAAAGCAACAACTACATAATGAGGCCATGGAGGATTAGCTCAATTGCTTAAATTTGGGCCACTCTCTCGTGTTGAAAAGCCTTATTATTGTTAGAAATGTCTTCCATTTCTACTTAAAAAACCATAGCTCAAATAGTTATAAGCCTTTGGACTCTACTGTTGAGGCTATTTCCTAGATCGCACACCCCTATGATATAATCTGGCCCTACAACGCTTCTAATGACTTAGTTGGTGTATTGGTTTGGAGGAAAAAGGAACCTCCAAACTTTTTTATACTTATTGTAGGTGACACATGAGTCACTGGTCCATTCCGCTAGCAGTGGTTGCTAGTGAGTCTCTTATATAGAGATTTCATTCCTCATATGGTTGATTCCTAACTTTTCTTTTATAGGTTCTACTAAATCATCCACTCCATCTTAGACTTCAAGTAGTATAAACATGGATGCCATTATGGAGAGGGCACAGAAGGTCATCGCTGATGCTAATGCAAGGGTGCAAGTGAGTGGTAGCATCCGTAAAAGGTTGGGGACTAAGAAGGGCTCTCGAAGCACTAAGGAGAGCAATGACAACAGGCTGGTCCACCATAAACAAGGTAAGAAACCAGTCAATTTCGAGAGGTAGCCCATTCTGCCCATCCTCTTATCTCACCCTAAAACTTAAATTGATTCCACCACTCCTGTAGACGTTACTCCTCCTGTATAGAGTCTGCTAGATGAGTCCATTCCCTAAACTACCCCTTCTACACTGCCATTTCTCCATACTAGGCCAAACTAGTGTCCCACTTCTTCTAGTGAGACATTAAGTTTGCTTCTATGGAGGGACTTTTTTTTGAGGGGTTAGCCTCCCTTCTCCTAAACAAAAATTAATGAAGTTAGGAGACAGATCTGCCTTAAAAGCTTAAAGAATATACTCTCCCTTCTTCCTTCGAGGCTCATAAATCAACTCTCTTGGAGTTTATAGACTTCTACCAAATAATATTGAAAGAAACCGATTTGCTCGGTTGGGCTCTTCGTGACTTGATCTCAAAAAAGTGAAATAAAATGGGCTCAATTAGAAGTAAACCTAGCCTCTCAAAATCAAGTGATAAAATCTGTGTACCGAGAGACGATGATCTTATTTAGAAAATTTTGCAAGAGGTACATGATATTAGTTTTTCTATTCATCCGAGAAGTACCAAGATGTATAATGATTTAAAGACAATGTAGTGGTGGAATGGTATGAAAAGAGATATCTCTAAATTTGTATCGAAATGCTTGATATGTCAATAAGTTAAAGCTGGACACCAAGTACCTTCTGGTTTGTTACAACCTGTGATGGTCTTCGAATGGAAATAGGATAGAATTACCATAGATTTTGTGACTGGATTGTTGTTGACCCCTACCCCAAAAAAGAAAGATGTTGTTTAGGTTATAGTTGATAGACTAACAAAATCGGCTCACTTCATTTCGGTACGGACAGATTTCTCACTTAATAGATTGGCCAACTTATAAATATCCGAGATTGTGAGATTACACGGGGTACCATTGTCGATCATCTTAGACAGGGACCCAAGATTCACTTCGAGATTTTAGAAGAAACTACAAGAAGCCTTGGGTACAAAGTTGAGTTTTAGTACGACATTTCACCCACAAACTGATGGTCAGTCAAAGAGGACGATTCAGATTCTTGAGGACATGTTACGGTGTTGCGTCCTTGAATTTCAGGGTAGTTGGGAAAATTACTTACCATTGGTGGAATTCACCTACAACAATAGTTTCTAGACGAGTTTGAAAATGGCACTTTATGAGGCCTTGTATGGCAGGAAGTGTTGAACTCCACTGTATTGGACAGAACTCAAGGAAAGTCAGATTCATGGAGTTGGTTTAATTAAGGAAACTGAAGAAAAGGATAAAGTGATACGAGATTGCTTAAAAGTGGCATCAGATAGGTAGAAGTCGTATGCTGATTTGAAAAGGAAAGAGATCAAGTTTCAGATTGGAGATAAAGTACTTTTGAAAGTATCTCCATGAAAAAAGGTATTGAGATTTGGCCAGAAAGGCAAACTAAGTCCACGATTTATTGGACCATATGAGATCACTGAAAGACTTGGACCATTAGCCTACCGTTTAGCATTGCCATCCAAATTGGAAAAGATACATGATGTATTCCATGTATCCATGTTGAGATGATATCGATCAGACTTTCCCATGTGATTTCACCATGGAAGTTGAAAATTAGACCGAATATGACTTATGGTGAAGAATCGGTCAAGATTTTGGCTCAGGAAGTCAAACAGTTGAGGAATAAGAATATAGCCTTAGTGAAATTTTTATGGCATTAACACGGAGTAGGCTATATAGGAGCCCGAAGAAACCATGAGAAGTCAATATCCAAACCTGTTTACTGGTACGACTTTCGAGGACGAAACTCTCTAAGGGGGGAGAAATATAACATCTTAAATTAGGGCCTAGCCAGAATAGTGGTTTCTAAACCACAAATCTGACATTAAAATAATTATTTTATGATCATTATGAGGTCTAGGATATGAGAATAACCATGTGTTAAAGTTTCATGAAGAAATTGTCTGTGCAAGGTGTCCAATTGGAAATTAGGGACCAAATTGAACAAATTGCAAAACTTGGGTTCTAGAAGCAATTAGTATGAAATTGCTATGGATTATTAATTAGAGGTCCTTAAAGATTAAGTTACCCAATTTTTAAGTTTTTGGACAAAAATGGGCATGCATGGAAAATTTTGGAAGTTTAGTGAGGAAGGGCATTTTGGTCATTTGGTTATAAACTAAATAAAAAGGGAAAAATCAAGCTAAAATCAGCTCATTTTCTTCTTCATGCTGTCAAAATTCTACAGGTCTCCATAGCTAGGGTTTTCCAACATTTCAAGCTTGATAGTAAGTCAATCCTAGCCCCGTTTTTAATGTTCTTCGTATTTTTGATATCCTCATAACATGTTCTTTCTATTTCTACCCATATCACAAGCTAGGGTTCCTGTTTAGAAAATTTCTCATGCATGAGATGTTTTTATTTTGATAATTTATTAAGGAATATGAGATTTTAAAGGATGGTAAACAACTTTTATTGAGTGTTTTTTCATGGAAATGGCTTAAAGAACTAAATTGTAAAAGTTGTGAAAATGGGTAAAAAATATAGAATGAAGGAAAAAAACATGGGCTGCTATAGGTGTGACTAACATTCGGCTATGCTTGGGTGGCCAAGGAATTACATGCATTTCATTATATGAGCCTTGGGACTAAATTGTAAATATTGTGAAAGGTTAGGGGCAAAATAGTCATTTTGCCCGGGGTGAGTTTTAATTCTAAAATGAAAAATGTGATGTATTAATAATCTAATTTTATTGATATAGATCCCGAGGAACCAATTCTGAAGGTCGACAGTGGAAAACGAAAGGTTTCGGAATAACCGAAACACAAATCCAAAACGACTATCAGGTAAGTTCGAATAATCCGAAGTAAACTTTTAATATACTTAAAAATGCATGTTCTTGAATATATGATAATTAAATATTCATTGCATGATATGCCATAAGATGTGCTAGTGTAAATGAAATGATGATAAATGTCCCGGTTGAAATAAAAAGGGAAATCTGATGGTTAAATTATGGCTTACATGACTTGGGATCCGGCATGTGTTGCAGTGAAGGATTTAGCCGAACGGGTAATCCGCTGATCTCAATATAGAAAGGATCTAGCCCAGACGAGTGTTCCTTGAGTGATCGAGCCTCCCTAAGATAATGGGTGCAATTAGGATTTAGCCTGTACGAGTAATCCAATTGAGGACTGAATTTAGCCTGAAGTAGCAATTCAGATCCAAGCTCATGAGAGCAATTTTTGTTAAAAGGGATTTAGCCTGGTCTGTTAATCCTGACAATGCTCTATGAGTTAATACTACGGGGGATTTAGACTGGACTGGTAATCCCACCGTAAGATGTAAGGTTTGTAGGAGTGCGTACTTGAGATGATCACTTGTATGACTTGACAGTAAATGGGCTATCCATCGAGATTTCTGAGGAATTCAATGGGATTAACATGAGAAATAGAGAATGGAAATATTGAATTGATGAACTCATCTAAAACTAATGACATGATGTATTGATATGAGACTAACTTGGTGATTGAGTTCATGTGATAGGAAAACTATTTCATACTTGTTTGAATTATTGCCTAAGATGGTTGTATGCTAATTAACCGGTAAGTTTACTTTCTAGTTATCTTGACTTACTAAGCACGTAAATGCTTATCCCCTCTCTTTTCCCTTATCTTACAGAGCTCGTGGACTCGTAAAGATTGGAAGACGGTTTGAGTACTATCAACACTATCGACTTGTTTCTCTTTGGTATATAGAAACTTTTATTTTGTTATAATGACATGTATAGGATTCTTGGTTGTTTTGTTTTATGTGTCATTTGGATAGCCAATGTAAGGGCTTGAATGATATACCTATTCATTTTGTATATGGCCATAGGATATGGCTCATTTTGATGAAAGTTGTAAACCTATTAATTGTGCATGTCATGCTTGAATGTTTCATGAGATAGTTAATGTGATATACCATGGATGGATATATGTATTGTGGTCGAATCACTTGGAGATGGTTAGGTCATAATTGGCAATGAGTTATGAAACGAGCCAAGTATAAAATGTGATTATCGGAGTGGTAATCCTTAATACAAAAAGGATAATCTAGCATGTGCTAAATCAATGAGATGAGGTAAACATGTAAAAGACTATGCCAAGGTAGGTTATGGACATATTTAGGCCATGTTAAATACCATTGAAGTTTATAAATGTGTATGGATGTTGAGGGTGACCCTTGGCTTGGAAAATAGCTTCTAAAGAGGTCCACACGGGTAGGCACACGGGTAGGTACATGGGTATGTGTCTAGGCCGTGTGTGACACATGGCCAGCCCCTTCGGCGTGTCGCTCAGCCGTGTGTCCCTTGCACCTAGAATTTTTAGGTCAGTTCGCATAGTAGTAAACACACAAGCAGAGACATGGTCGTGTGTCTCAACCGTGTGGAGAACACAGCCTCGTACACGGGCAAGTGCCTTGGTTGTGTGCCTCTAGAGGGATGATGACGTCATAAACAGAATGTCCAGGTTTTTGGGTACAGGCGATGACACGGGTGTGTCTAGGCTATGTGAGGGACACGAGCATGTGCTCGGCCGTGTGAAAACCCTTGTAGGTTCGAAATGAAAAATAAATTCCAATAATTCAACACGGGTAAGGGACACGGGCGTGTTCCTAAGCACACAGGTGTGTGCATTGTCTCCACACAGGCGTGTGAGGCTTAACCCTAGGAATTTTTATAAAATTTTCCTAAGTTCTCAATTCTATCTCGGATTGCTTTTAATGTATGAGTTGGACCTCGTAGGTCCATAATGGAGACAATATGATTTTGTTTGATCGATTTTAAATTGAAATGAAATTTTATTGCCCGTATTTTCTAAAAATGCCATGTTTGTGTACAGTAATGCCCTTACCTTGTCCCAGTCTCGGGTACAAGTAAGGGGTGTTACATACAACTCCTTAAAAAAAGAGTCTAAGAGTAGGGTCCACCAGTTGGAAGACCAGATCAAACCACAAAAGGAACATCAATGAGAATCTGGGCTTTAATGAGATGAACACTTCTGGTGCTGAGTGAGAAAGGTTACAAAAGAAATGGAAACATTCTGATGGTTTCTTTTTCGCACCTGAGCTTAAGCCCACCACTCCTACTCTTCTAGAGGAGGCTATTGAGGAAGGGAAATAAAATATAGAAGAAACGACTGATTCGTCTACTAGGGATGATACCTAATTATCTCTTGTATTTGTACTAATTTCCTTAAAGAAATAAAAACTCTCATCTTTTTTCTTCTCTACATTATGTTCTTCACTGGTCTAACTATAATTCGTCAATCCTACACTCAGTTTCATCACACTTACCAATCTAACTATAATGTACCAGTAATGACATCTAGTGCAGAAGCATCTTCTTTAGCACAAATAGCATATGTTCTTGCAGGTGCTCGTGCCTCAAATTTAATTGTTGTATCCTTGGTAGTACCTTGACTACCACTAACATTGCCGGGGTGACGGGGTGGTGTGCCCCTTGAAACAGGATTTATAACAACCTGATTTTAGTTAAATCAGAATAGTGGTTTTGAAAACCACAAATCTGATGTTGGAAAATTATTTTAATATTATTTGTTTATAGCATGTGATTAAATATGTGTGAAAGTTTCGTGAAATAATTTTATCGTTTAATAGCTCAATTTGAGAAAAAGGACTTAATCCCGTAAAAAGCAAACTATTTGTTTAAGTGCATAATTACTATGATTTATTAAATGAAAAGTCCTTATGATGATATTAGACCATTGATAGTGGAATTTGACATAAATGGGCATGTATTTGATGTTTTAAATGTTATTTAACTAAGGTTAATTTGGTAATTAAATAAAACAATGTATATTAAATAAAACAAAAGATGAAAACATGTTCATCTTTTTTTATTTCAACCGAAAATAAAAAGGAAAACCTAGAATTGGGGAGCATTAAGTTTCGACACCTTTGAAGATAGATTAAGGTATGGTTTTAGCTCGGTTTTTTATAATTTCTACGTTTTTGTAATCGTTGGAGCTCAATCTAACTAGCACGTACCTTAATTTTTGAATTTTTTAATGATTTCATGAAGTGCCATTGTTGAATGCTTGAGCTTTTAAATGTTTGATAATGGAAAATGAAGATTTATTGATAAATTTAATAGTTTTGTAAAGTGATTTTTGACAAAAATGTCAAAAAGGGATTAAATTGTGAAATGTGAAAATGTGTGGTTGAATGTGTGAATAAATGACAAATATGAGCTGCTATGTACATTAGGAAAATTCGGCTAGCATGTATTTGGAAAAAATTGTGTGAATTTTGTGTATTTGTGAAATAGGGACTAAATTGTAAAAATGTGGAACTTTAAGGGCTAAAGTGTAAAAATGCCCAAATGTGTTTGTGGACTGAATTGAATGATTTCATGAATAAATGAGTTAATTTTGAATGTATATAGATCAAGAACAAAAGAAATCAGATTTAGATCGGGGAAAATCAAAGGTTATCGAATAGTTGATCCAGTCCGTTTATCCCGATTACAAGGTAAGTTCATATGCAAATAAATGTCTTTAAATTGAATTATATATGTTTAATTGTCGTTGAACTGCTATGAAAGTTGTATGATCAATCACTGCCTGACCATCACATGGTCGTGTCATGCGCGCACGGCCTGGCCTCGTTGAACACACGCCCATGTTAGGGCACACGGCCTACCACACTGGCGGCCAAACACCCATGTGGAGTCGACAGTGAGGTTTTTGGCTTTCGCTGAAACCTCATTTTTTGTGCAATCAAGTACACACCTGGTATCGGTTCGATGTGAAACCACTCCCAAGCCTTTCTGAACCTTCAAATCAGTAACAGATATTTCGCAACCTTCATGCCTAGATTGAAGACCTTCCACCCCCTTAATCCTCTCCAGAAACGAAGGAAGCACACCAAGACAATGAATTATGAAAAACCAATAGCGGTAGAAAGTAGGGAAATTGCGGAAAGTAAAAAGAGAAAGAAGGAAAAAAGTGGTATGGAGCAGAAGAAGAGGAGCAACGTCAGATTTTTGGGGAAATTTTTGAAAGAGAAATTTGAAAAAAAAGTATATTATCAAAAACAATCCCAACTCTCTCAAATTTCTCGCACAAAACCCATTACATCTCAACCAACTTAGAAACTCAACTCTACTGAGACCCTTGCACTGAACCGAACAAAAATAAATATTCATGCTTGCGTAGGAATTCGAACATAAGACCCTCAGCATTCTGACTCCCCACCTAACCACCAGACCAGCAGGCCCATTCTAATATGTTTATACAAATAATTCAATAAAACCCTACTGAACAAGAGTGAGGCTTCCCTAAGTAAAATTCAAATTTTTGCCTAAGGCAAAGCTTGAACTTGGGACCTCACACACACACCCATAACACTTAACCACTGAAGCAGAAACATAGTTGTGTCAAAATTCACAAATGCCGAAATTAAAAATTTGGGGCATTACATAGGATTCATGTTTAAAAATTTACCCATGTGTGACATGCGTGTATTTTGATGTTTAATGGTAGAAAATGAAAGTTTGATGTGTAATAAACAACTTTTACTAAGTGATTTTTCATGAAAATACCTAAAAAGGACCTATTTGTAAAAAGATGTAAAACGGGTAGTAAAAATCTGATTTGATGAAAAATGTGGGATGATGAGCATGTACATGGTTCGACTAGGCTTGGGTAACAAAGAATGGAATACATTTCATTTTACGAGCCTATGGACTAATTTGTAAAAATGTGAAACTTTAGGGGCAAAAAAGTAATTTTTCCATAATGTGATTTTTGGACTGATTTGAGTATTGTGAATATTAAATAAGCTAAATTTGTTATTATAGATCAAGAAAAATGAAGTTCGGACCTTGATCAAGGAAAGAATAAGGTATTTGACGATTAAATCCTTATCTACTATTTTTTGTACCGAGGTAAGTTCATATGTAAATAATGCATTATTATTTATGCTTTAATTGTGTTATTATTATATGAATTTTGAATTGCTCTTCGAATAAATTTGACAAAGTTTCGACAAGTGAGAAATATCCCGGTTGAACCTTAGGAATAGTTAGGATAAGAATGTCATGACATTAGGGTTATTTGAGTTTACGTGTAAGACCATATCTGGGATATAGTATCGATATGAGATTTCGTGTAAGACCATAGTTGGGCTATTGGCATCGATTTGAGATCCCATGTAAGACCATATCTAGGATATGGCATTGGTATGATACTATGTGTGTGAGAGATTTCCCGAGTATCCTTTAGTATTCCAAGTGGTTCAACGGGTAACTTAATGGCCATGTTAAAGTTATGAAAGATTGTGGTATGTTTTGGAAGAAAATGGTATGTTGCAAGTTGGTACAGGTATGTACACAAAACTTAGGCTTAATGAGTGCTATATGTGATGAACCCACAGTAAGGTTTGATTGAGTAAGTTATAATGTTAAGGTTTTAATATCATCTATGCCAAGTTTGATTATGAGATTTACCATGATACCTACGTTAATTTACTTCATGTTAAAAATATGTTAAAATGTGTTTGTGATGCTTATTATTTGCATAGGAACTTACTAAGCTTTAAAGCTTACGCCCTTTCTTTTTCCCTAGTCTTATAGTGTCACCAAGCCAGCTCGGGGATCGAAGACGGTTGGAGATCCATTCACACTATCAAATTATCATTTTAGGTACTTATGATTTCATTATTTTGAGTTATGGCATATATAGGGACTTGGTCATTTTGTTATGTGTCATATCTGATTTGGCCAAATGTGTTGGCTTGTAATGGTTGATAATTCATTTTGTAAATGGCCACTGAAATTGGCTAATATTGGCTTAAGTATATATATATGATGAGATCCTTCATGGATATGGATATTGCATGGTTTGAGATGATAAGTATGAGATGTTATATGTGATAGAAAACAACATATAACTGATGTGTGAATGACTTGGTTGTGGCTGTTTTAGCTGTATGTATATGCTCGGGTTGGTATTGCTTGTTGTTGTGTAGGTTAGTGCAAGTAAGGGTGGTAAAATGGCTTGGTAAATAGCCTTATTTTTGTCCACACGGGTAGACACACGGCCTGCCCCATGGGTGTGTGCTCAAGGTGTGTGAAGTCTGCACGTATTTTATGAAAAATCATAAAAATTAAATCGCCCAACATGGCCTAAGACTTGGCCGTGTGACTTCAATTTTTTTATGATGTCATAAAGCGAGACTTACACGGGTTAGGGATACGGGCGTGTGTGATCACACGGCCTACCCATACAGGCGTGTCCCAAAGCCACACGGGCGTGTCTCGTACCCTGTTTCAGCATTGAATATGGGTAAGGGGTGTTACAATTCATACGTGGATTTGAAAAGACATTAAACTTTAAATCGGTGATAAAGTGTTTTTGGAAGTGTCTCCGTGGAAAAAAATACTTCGTTTTGGTCGAAAAGGCAAATTAACTCAACGATTCATCGGGCCGTATGAGATTATTGAATGAATAGGGCCAGTGGCATATCAATTAGCCTTAACTTCGGAGTTAGAAATGATTCATAATGTATTTCATGTATCGATGTTGCCCCGGTATAGATCTGATCCATCACATGTGATTTCTCCGTCAAAGATTAAAGTTCAACCTGTTATGACATACAACGAAGAACCGATCAAAATTCTAGCTCGAGAGATCAAAGAGTTGACAAATAAACGCATAGCTTTAGTAAAAGTCTTATAGAAACATCATGGTAACGAAGAGGCTATGTGGGAGCCCGAGGAAGCTATGAGAAAACAATACCCTAACCTATTCACTGGTAAGATTTTTGGGGATGGAAATCCCTAACAGGGGAGAGTTGTAATATCCCATTTTTAGTTAAATCAGAATAGTGGTTTCGGGACCACAAATCTAAGGTCAAAATATTTATTTTATTATTTTAATGTTTACGGCATGATTGAATGACTGTGTGAAAATTTCATTAAGAAATTTTATCGTTTAAATGGTCAATTTGATAAAAATGACTAAATCGCGTAAAGCATAATACTTGAATTCTAATAGTTAAAGGCATTTAATAGCTATAGAACCTTAAAGTTATGGTCTTTATGTTGTAATTAGACCATTTTAACTATGAGTGGACATATATGGACATATTATTATGTGTTTTAAATGGTTTATTATTAAGATTATAATTATAAACTAGTAATTAAACTTAACATAAATAAAACCAAACCAAATTAGCCTTATTATCATCTTCCATAACCGAATATTAGGGCTAGAAAATTCTTCATTCGGTCAAGCTTGTGTGACTAATTAAGGTATGATTTTTGTCCTGTTTTTAATGATTTATATGTTTTTGAGATCGTTGTAGCTTATTCTAGCTACCCTTGGGACTAATTTGGAAAATTGTTAAAGATTTTGAATGATGCCATTGCTGAATACATGTGGTTTTTGAAGTTTCTTGATAGATTATGAATGCTTGTTGATAGATCTACAAGTTTTGTAAAGTGATTTTTAGTGAAAATGCAAAATAGGGATTAAATTTAGAAATGTGTAAATTTAGTGGTTAAAATGTGAAATAAATGAATATTATGGGCTGCTAGGGGCATTATGGTAATTCGACTAGCATGGGTTTATTGTGAATTTCATTAATTTGTGATTTTATGAAATAAGGATTAAATTGTGAAAAATGTGAAATATGTGGGGCAAAAGTGTGTGTTTTGAAGTTTATTTTGGACTAAATTGAATGAATAAATGATTAAATAAGTTAATTTTAAAAATATTTAGATCAAGAAAGGAGAAATACGGTTTGGATCGAGGAAAAGATAAAGTTATCGACTAATCGACTTGATTCGTCGTTTTAACATCCGAGGTAAATTCGTATGTTATAATTTCATTTTAAATATATTCGATATGCTTTGATATAGCATGAATTGTGATCATGTGATTACTGGCAAGTTCAGAAATGATTCAAAGATGATTCGACAGTTGGAATCCCGGTTGAACCTTGGGAATAGTTTAGGATGCTAGTGACATGTCATTAGGTATACTTTGAGTTGGTTTCAGGCCATGTTATTAGCACTTTGAGTGTGAGATATACCAATTTGGTTTTGGGCCATGCATATCGACTGATTTGGCTTCGGGCCATGGTATAGGTATTTATCGTATGAGACCCTTAAGTATCTGACTTCTATTTCAATTGGTTCAATGAGTAAATGAAAGATGTCGTTGAGTATGAGATTGGTACGAGATGGTACAAGTACGTTCAGTAATGAATTGAGTATTGAAACTATAGAATTGATAAGTTCTTTGGTAAGTTATGTGAATGATCATTTGATAGGTTTGAGATTTAATAGAATGATTGTATATTGTTTTCTACTATTTGAATGATTAATGAATGGTTATAGTTGCTTATTGTTAACATACGATCTTACTAAGCTATATAGCTTATTTTGTTGTTTTTCCATGTTTTATAGTGATTTCAAAGCTAGCTCGGACTCAAGGATCGTCGAAGACTTCATCACACTATCCACTGACACTTCGGTACTTATGAAACAATGTTTTGGGTCATATGGCATGTATAGGGACTTTGAGTTATGTTAATTATGTTTTGGTAATGATTTTGGCCAATTGAATTGGCTTGTAAAGGTTTATCTTTTGGTATGTATATATATAGCCAATGAGTGATGGCTTACTTTGGTTTATATGGTATAATTGAACCATGTATATATGTGTATGAATATGCTTTGTGAATTGAGTTGGTTGATGGTTGTGTGATGATTGATGATAATATGTTTTTATAAGTGTTAGATTGATGAATTGTGGTTATTGGTATGTTTGTGAAGTTAGGCCAAATAATGCATTTTTGGTAGTTATCATTTTGATGATTAGAGATTACAAGGATTGGTATGAATTTAGATGACATATTGTGGTACTTATGTGCCTTGATTTGGTTAGTAATGAAATGGTAATATTTAGGCTTGATTTGGTTGTTTTGGATTGTAACACCCCGTACCCGAGACCGTTGCCTGAGTCGGACACGAGGGGTTTGCAGACTTAAATCACTTGTTTGCACAGTCCATTTTAAATTTCCATACGAGCTAGCTAACTGCATCACTACAACTTAAAAATCATATCTCGAGTTCCAAAACTCGAAAACCAGTTTCGTAAATTTTTCCTGAAACTAGACTCATATGTCCATCTAAAAATTTTTTTCTAGAATTTTTGGTCAAACCAATTAGTACAGTTTATTAGTTAAAGTCTCCCCTGTTTCAGGGTTCGACTACACTGACCTTTGCGCATTATGACTTGGATATCTCCCTTTACAGAGCTTCAATACTGATGCCGTTTGTTTCTATAGAAACTAGTCTCGAAAAGGAATCTATACATATATGGCATGACTTATAATTATCTCTGGTTAATTTATAATGAATTTCCAAAGTCGGAACAGGGAATCCAGAAACCGTTCTGGCCCTGTTTTGCGGAAACTTAAATATCTCATAATATACTATTCATATGATCGTTTCGTTACTTTCCTATGAAAATAGATTCATCAAGGTTAGATTACATAATTTATTCACTATTTAATTCCATTCCTACTATTTTTAGTGATTTTTCACATTCACGTCACCGCTACTATCAGCATCTATTTTTAAGGTAGACTTTACCTATTACATAGTTTCCATGATTCAACTAGCCTTTAGCATTTATAGCACAAAATATGATCATGATTAACCATTCCAATGGCTAATCGTTCCCAAACATTTCCATACCTCTTAACGAACATCATACAAGACGATTATAATACTAAGCTCAAAGTGTATATAAGCCATTTTCGCATGGCTATCCAAATTTATACAAAACCAAAGGGTCCATGACCAACAACAAAACGGGTAGTCCTATACATGCCATTTCAGAGTTCAACCAAAAGTGTACCAAGGGGGGGCTTTAATAGTGTGGACGACTTCAACTTCGACAATCCCGAGTCCGATAGCTGACGAACCAAAATCTATAAAACAGAGAATCAAAGAAACGGAGGAAGCATTTAATGCTTAGTAAGTTTTGAATAATGAAATTAGTTTCGGCTAAGGTATAACATTCATATGGCTAAATGGATAACTTCATATATGCACATTCTCATAAACATACTTACTTCACGCTTCAATCAATATATTCATTCACAAGGTATCAAACCTAACTAAAGGCCGAAAATTCGTTAATCAGTTGAACGAATACTATTTAAAACGAATCGACTTTTCCGATGCATATACGAAACATACCTCATCGTTTGGATTTTATGAGCGTATTAATTTGAAATTTACAGCAAGATCGCTCATTCCCAAACCAAGTACCTTCGGAGTTTAGCCGGATATAGCTACTAGCTCAAATGCCTTCGGGACTTAGCCCGGTTATAGTAACTCGCACAAATGCCTTCAGGACTTAGCCCGGATATAGTAACTCGCACAAATGCCTTCGGGCTTAGCCCGGAATTAGTCACTAGCACAAATACCTTCGGGACTTAGCCCGGTTATCAATCCGAATATCCATGCACATATCAATAAATCATGACACATCAATATTTCATTTTCATAACTAGAATTCAAACACAATTCACTTATCAAGCATTATCATTTTCGGCTCAATAGCTACATACAAAGGGCATGATTTTGATTTGCTTATAACATAATCTAATCGAATCATAATCTAAGTTTCATTACTCGAAAACTTACCTCGGATGTTGTCGAACGATTTCGACGGCTATTCGATCACTTTTTCCTTTCCCTTATCCAACTTTGGTCCTCTAAGCTCTTGAGCTAATTCAAACAAATTTAACTTATTAAAGTCTCATTATGCTAGCTTATGGCCGAATATGACAATGAATTTGATAGGTCATATGGCCACCTTTAGCTCAAATACAAAATGGTCATACGCATTTTTAATCACATTAAGCAATTTAATACCATTAATCTAGCATTTCCCCATGTGCAACTTTATGACCGAATACACATATCATTAACTCAATATCAATTAACTAAGCACTTAAACAAATTCTCTTTAACTATACACACATTCGGCAATGACAAAGACAATTTAGCAAACCTTAAATTCAACTTATAACAATATATATATTCAATATTCAAAGCATCTAACATCACTCCACCATAATTTTTACATCATGGCCGAATGTTCCTTTGTGTAACACCCCGTACCCGAGTCCGTCGCCGGAGTCGGACACGAGGGGTTTGCAGACTTAAATCACTTCTTTGCACAATCCATTTTAAATTTTCCAGGCAAGCTGGCTAACTCCGTCACTGTCACCTTAAAAATCATATCTTGAGTTTCACAACTCGAAAATCCGTTTCGTGATTTTTCCCTGAAACTATACTCATATATGCATCTACAAATTTTTTTCTAGAATTTTTGGTCGGGCCAATTAGTACAGTTTATTAGTCAAAGTCTCCCATGTTGCAGGGATCGACTACACTGACCTTTGCGCATTACGACTTGGATATCTCCCTGTACAGGCCTTCAATACTGATGCCGTTTGTTTCTATAGAAACTAGACTCAAAGTGGAATCTATACACATATGGCATGACTTCTAAATGTCTCTGGTTAATTTATAATGAATTTCCAAAGTCAGATCAGGGGATCCAGAAACCGTTCTGGTCCTGTCTCACGAAAACTTTAACATCTCATAATATACTGTTCATATGAACGTTTCGTTACTTTCCTATGAAAATATATTCATCAAGGTTCGATTACATAATTTATTTACTATTTAATTCCATTCCTACTATTTTTAGTGATTTTTCACATCCACATCACTGCTGCTGCCAGCATCTATTTTTAAGGTAAACTTTACCTATTCCATGATCCTCCATGGATCAACTAGAGTTTGTCATACATATTCCAAAATGATCATGAATAACCATTCCCATGGCTAACCGTTACCAACATTTCCATACCTCTCGACGGACAACATACAAAACGATTATAAAGCTATGATCAAAGTATTTTTAAGCCATTTTCGCATGGCTATCCAAATTTACACAAAACCGAAGGGTACATGACCAACAACAAAAGGGTAGCCCTATACATGCCATTTCAAAGTTCAACCAAAAGTATACCAAAAGGAGCTTTGATAGTGTGGGCGACTCGACTTCAAAATCCCGAGTCCGATAGCTGAAGAACCAAAATCTATAAAACAGAGAATCAAAGAAACGGAGTAAGCATTAAATGCTTAGTAAGTTTTGAGCAAAGAATTTAGACACAACCAAAGTATAGCATTCATGTAGCTAAACGGATAATTTCATATGCACAAATTTTCAATATCATACTTACTTCACATTACCAACCCTTTTATTCATACACAAAGATCAACTTAGCCAAAGGCCGGTAGCTCATTTATCAACTCAGCGAATACTTATTTGTAAGGGCTCAACTAATTCAAAGCACATACGAAACATACCTCAATGTTGGGATGTTACAAGCGTATTAACTGAAATTTTTACAGCAAGATCATTCATTCCCGAATCACGTACCTTCGGAATTTAACCGGATATAGCTACTCGTTCAAATGCCTTCGGGACATAGCCCGGTTATAGTAACTCGCACAAATGCCTTCGGGACTTAACCCGGATTTAGTAACTCGCACCAATGCCTTCGGGCTTAGCCCGGAATTAGTAACTCGCACAAATGCCTTCGGATCTTAGTCCGGATATGGTCACTTAGCACAAAGCATTCAGGACTTAGCCCGGACATCATTCGAATAACCATGCACATTTAACAATAAATCATGACACATTCGTATTTCATTTTCATTAGCAAAACTCAAACACAAGACACTTATCACTCTTGCAATTTCGGCTCAATAGACACACACAAAGAGCATGATTTTGATTTGCTTAAAACATGATCTAATCAAATCATAATTTAAGCTCTATTACTCAAGAACTTACCTCGGATGTGGTCGAACGTTTTCAGCGGCTATTCGATAACTTTTTCCTTTCCCTTATCCAACTGTGGTCCTCTAAGCTCTTGAGCTAATTCAAACAAATTTAACTTATTAAAGTCTCATTATGCTAGCTTATGGCCGAATATGACAAGGAGTTTGATTGGTCATATGGCCACCTTCTAGCTCAACTACACAATGGTCATATGCATTTTTAATCACATCAAGCAATTTAATACAATTCATTCGAACATCAAAAGAAAACCTCTAGGTACTTAGCCCATATATACTTTAGGCATTAGAGTCACATATATATATGGAATCATGAATCAAACTCAACATTTTAGCTAATATTCCCCCTTGGCCAAATTTTCTAAGCCAAGACAAAAGCATCGATATGCTTGCCTCTAACCGAATACATGCAACACCAATCTTCTTCCTATGGCCAAATATGCATGTCTATGTTGAGGCCGATTATATACTTAATACCACACATAAATGGCATACATTTTACTAACTAATGCATTACATATTATAACTCAATACGCATCCATCATTTACTCCATAACCGAAGCACCATCATGTGTAAGTATATACCTTGAGATAATATATAGGTCATACCAATACATCATGTGCAATCATATATATATATGTGCAAAAGCCGAATCACAAATTTGATTATAACCAAATTTAAACATATATCCAAAACATAAATTTTACCTACCATGCAATAAGCATAAATCACACTTATGGATATACCATGGCCGATACTTCCAACAACACCAAATAAAAATATACTTCATGGATCTAAGGTAGAACCAAGAAAGAAACTCATAATCATCAAGATGTAAGCAACTACCATTGTTCATCTAGATTTAGCATGAAACACAACCATCACCCTTATTAATCTCCATAGCCGAAAACCTTACTTATTCCAAAATCACAATTTCAACATGGGTTACCAACAATAACTTGATATCTCACTCAAAATCAACTAGGATTTCAAGAACTAGTATCAACTTCCTTACCTTAATATCGACCTAAGATGACCGATTGCTTCACTCCTTCCTTCCTCCTCTCAATTCGGCCAAGAAGAACCAAAGAACACAACTTGTTTCCTTTCTTCCTTAGAACATTCAGCCAAGAGAAATGAAAAAAAAGATGGACACTTTTTTTTTGTTTTCTTTCTTACCTTCACGGCAATGGGGAGGGGGGAGAAACAAACACACACCTTCTTTCTTTTTTCCATTTCTTTATTACTAACTTTATTTTATTGTTTCCTCCCATGATGCACCAACACAACATGTCTATGACATGTTTTGCCCATCACCCTTTGTCCACCCTAATGTCATGGCCGGCCACTACTAGATGGGGGGAAAATTGACATGCAAGTCCCCCCTTTTTCAACATGCACTAATAGGTCCTTATGTTTTGATCTATCACATTTCAAAAATGTCACACATAAGTCCTATTGATTAAATTCACATGCAATTTACTAAATCGAAGCTTAAAATTTTCACACATTTATTTTAGACAATAAATATCATATTCAAATAATTTGGTGACTCGGTTTAGCGGTCTCGAAACCGCTTTCCTACTAGGGTCGCTTTAGGGCTGTCACAACTCTCCCCCACTTAAGAAATTTTCATCCCCGAAAATCTTACCGGTAAATAAGTTTGGGTATCGTTCTTTCATGGCATTCTCGGTTTCCCAAGTAGCTTCTTCGACTCCGTGTTTGAGCCATAACACCTTTACTAACGGAACCCTTTTGTTTCGCAACTCTTTCACTTCACGAGCTAGGATACGAATCGGTTCTTCTTCATAACTCAAGTCAGATTGAATTTCAACTTCTGAGGGATTAATCACGTGTGACGGATCGGATCTATAACGTCGAAGCATCGAAACATGAAAGACGTCGTGAATCTTTTCAAGTTCAGGGGGCAAAATCAATCTATACGCAACCGGACCAACTCGTTCGGAGATTTCGTACGGCCCAATGAATCTCGGGCTCAACTTGCCCTTACGGCCAAATCTGAGTATCTTTTTCCAAGGAGAAACTTTAAGAAACACTTTATCTCCCACCTGATATTCAATGTCTTTTCGTTTCAAATCCGCATACAATTTCTGACGATCTGTGGCTGCCTTCAGACTTTCACGGATTACCTTTACTTTCTATTCAGCATCTTTAATCGAATCAACTCCGAAAATTTTACTTTCATCGAGCTCGGTCCAAAATAATGGTGTATGGCATTTAAGACCGTACAAAGCCTCGTAAGGTGCCATCTTAATACTTGATTGAAAACTGTTGTTGTAAGCGAATTCAATCAAAGGTAAATACCGTTCCCATGAACCACTGAACTCGAGGATGCAACATCTCAACATATCCTCAAGTATCTGAATTATCCGCTCGGATTGACCATCGGTTTGGGGGTGAAAAGCGGTGCTAAAGTGCAGCTTGGTACCCAAAGCTTCTTGCAAATTCTTCCAAAATCGCGAGGTGAATCTCGGATCTCTATCCGACACAATAGAAATCGGTACCCCGTGTAATCTCACAATCTGAGAAACATACAATTCAGCTAGTTAATCCAGTGAAAAATCCGTACGTACGGGGATAAAGTGAGCCGACTTAGTCAGTCTATCCACAACAACCCAAATCGCATCTTTCTTACTTGCCGATACTGGCAACCCAGATACGAAATCCATCGTGACTCGATCCCATTTCCATTCAGGTACCATGATTGGCTGGAGTAAGCCCGTAGGCACTTGATGTTCCGCCTTTACTTGCTGACATATTAAACACTTCGAAACAAAATTAGAAATGTCTCGTTTCATACCATGCCACCAAAATTGGCGTCTCAGATCGTTGTACATTTTCGTACTCCTCGGGTGAATTGACATTCGGCTACAATGGGCTTCATTCAGAATCATCGAAATGAGTTCTGAATTTCTTGGAACACACAACCGACTTCTGAACCTCAAACAATCGTCATCATCAATTTGAAATTCGGATTCCATATTCGGAACACATTCTGCCCGTTTTGCAACCAATTCATCGTCGACTTTCTGAGCTTCACGAATTTGATGAATCAATAATGGTTTGGCCTTTAATTCAGCTACTAACACATTGTCGGGTAGAACAGACAAGTGTACATTCATCGCTCATAAAGCAAACAGTGATTTCCGGCTTAAGGCGTCCGCAACCACATTAGCCTTTCCCGGGTGGTAATCAATGACAAGCTCATAATCTTTCAACAACTCAAGCCAACGTCTTTGTCGCAGATTTAAGTCTCTTTGAGTCATCAAATATTTGAGACTTTTGTGATCCGAAAATAAATGGCACTTCTCACCAAATTTGTAATGTCGCCATATTTTCAAGGCGAATATGATGGCAGCTAATTCGAGATCATGGGTCGGATAATTTTTCTCATGTGGCTTTAATTGTCTCGACGCATAGGCCACAACTCGACCTTCTTGCATCAACACGCAACCTAACCCAAGTAGGGAGGCGTCACTATAGATGACAAACTCTTTGCCTGATTCGGGCTACACTAAAATTGGGGCTTCAGTCAAATAAGTTTTCAGTTGATCAAAACTTTTCTGACATTTTTCCGTCCATTCGAACTTAATATCTTTTTGAAGTAGCTTCGTCATGGGTGTGGCTATCATCGAGAAACCTTTTACAAACCGTCGGTAGTAACTGGCGAGTCCCAAAAAGCTCTGAACCTCAGTAATATTTCTCGGAGGCTTCCAGTTAAGTATGGCTGAAATTTTGCTTGGGTCAACTCGAATACCCGATGCAGATACCACATGGCCCAAGAAGCTAACCTCTCTTAACCAGAACTCACACTTACTGAACTTAGCATATAACTGCTTATCCCGTAAAATTTGCAACACTAATCTCAGGTGTTCAGCATGTTCGGTCTCATCTCTTGAATAGACCAAGATGTCATCAATAAACACAACTACGAACCGGTCCAAATACTGTCTGAAGATCCGATTCATCAAATCCATAAATACCGCAGGGGCATTAGTGAGCCCAAACGGCATCACTAAGAACTTGTAGTGGCCGTATCTCGTTCTGAAAGTAATTTTGGGTATATCCGATCTCGAATTCGCAACTGATAATAACCCGATCTCAAATCTATCTTTGAAAACACTGAAGCTCCCTTTAGTTGATCAAACAAATCATCAATACGCGGTAACGGATATTTATTCTTTATCGTCATTTTATTCAGCTGACGATAGTCAATGCACAACCTCATGGTTCCGTCCTTCTTTTTCACAAACAATACTGGTGCACCCCAAGGTGAGAAACTTGGTCGAGCGAAACCTTTATCCGTCAACTCTTGCAACTGAGCTTTCAATTCTTTTAACTCGGTTGGTGCCATACGATATGAAGCTATCGAAATTGGCGTAGTTCCAGGTACAAGCTCAATACCAAACTCTACCTCCCGAACAGGTGGTAAACCCGGTAATTCTTCAGGAAAAACATCCGGGTATTCACAAACCACCGGCACAAATTCAGGTTTCTTTTCTAATTCTTTGTCATCAAGTACATACGGAAGGTATGCTTCGCACCCTTTTCTTACATATTTCTGGGCCAACATTGCTGATATTACAGCTGGCAACCCCTTTAAGTCCGTAGACTCAACTCGGATTATCTCGTTATTTGCGCACCTCAAATCAATAGTCTTGCTTTTGCAATTCACAACCGCATCATGCGTGGTCAACCAATCCAAACCAAGAATAACATCAAATTCATCAAACGGAAAAAGCATCAAGTCCACCGGAAAAGAGGAATCTCGAATTACTAGGGGGCATTTCTTACACACTTTGTCGACAAGCACGTAACGACCCAAGGGATTTGACACCCGAATTACGAACTCAGTAGACTCAATAGGTAAAGTCTTACTGGATGCTAAGGTTTCGCATATATAAGAATGAGTAGAACCAGGGTCAATCAAAGCAATCACATTAGTATCGAAGAGAGTAAAAGTACCGGTAATAACATCTGGCGAGGAAGCATCCTCGCGTGCGCGTATAGCATAAGCCCTAGCAGGAGCACGAGCCTCAGATCTGGTCGCAGCATCTCTAGATCCTCTCTGACCACCACTAGCATTTCCCGTGTTTCTAGATGGTCTACCTCGAGCAGTGGTAGCACTCGGTTTCCCACTCTGATTTACATTCTGTTCAGACAATCTCGGGCAATCTTTGATAAAGTGGTCAACTGACCCGCACTTGTAGCAGGAGCGGTCATGGAATCTACAACTTCCAGAATGCCATTTGCCACAATACTGGCACTCCGTTCTATCTCGACAATCATTTCCCACACTGGCGACCGAAGTGACTCGTGCACTCGAAAGGGGTCGATCGCGATCTCGTCTAGAAAACCCTGAAGTGTCTCTAGACCGGCCTAAGCCATCTCTAAATTTCTTCGATGACTGTGGGAAGGGCTTCCCCGAAGACCTCTTACGAAACTCCCTTGCTCCCGCCTCAACTTTTCTTTTCTCCATACTGAGCTCTTCGGCTTTGCAAGCTCGCTCGACAAGTGCCACAAATTCTCGGATTTCCAAAATGCCAACATACAACTTTATATCATCATTCAATCCATCCTCGAAACATTTACACATTACGGCTTCTGAGGAAATGCATTCTCGTGCGTACCAGCTAAGCCTTACAAACTTTCGTTCATAGTCGGTAACCGACATGGAACCTTGTTTAAGTTCAAGAAATTCCTTCCGTTTTTGGTCAATGAATCTCTGACTGATATACTTCTTTCGAAACTCGGTTTGGAAGAATTGCCAAGTTACTTGCTCTCTAGGCACAACAGAAGTCAATGTATTCCACCAATAGTAGGCAGAATCACGTAGCAAGGAGATAGTACACTTTAGGCACTCATCGGGTGTACAAGATAGCTCGTCGAGTACCCGGATAGTGTTGTCCAACCAAAATTCAGCTTGCTCGGCATCATCGCTGTCCGTACCTTTAAATTCAGTAGCCCCGTGTTTTCAGATTCTGTCAACTGAGGGCTTATTTGACCTTATTTGGTCCGTTACCGGAGGTATTGTAGGTGCGGGGGTGGTATTTTTCGGGAATGGAGGTTGTGGAACAGCCGTATTAGTTCGAATGTATTGGTTGAACCAATCATTCATCACGCTATAGAAAGCTTGTCTAGCCTCATCATTCGGATTACTAACATTAGGTTGAGAGTCCACCGGCACTGTCCCTTGTGCGGGAGCAGGCGCTACACTCTCAAGATCATCAGCTACCGCTCGGTCGGGATCAGGATCCATTACTATAAATAAACACATTTTGCAAATGTCAGAAATCACCACACTATCAAATAATCACATAAAATGGCATGTATAGCTAAACCCAACGCATTATGGTAGTCCTAGAATCGACTAAACCGTAGCTCTGATACCAATAAAATTATAACACCCCGTACCCGAGTCCGTCGCCGGAGTCAGACACGAGGGGTTCGCAGACTTAAATCACTTCTTTACACAATCCATTTTAAATTTTCCAGGCAAGCTGGCTAACTGCGTCACTGTCACCTTAAAAATCATATCTTGAGTTTCACAACTCGAAAATCAGTTTCGTGATTTTTCCCTGAAACTAGACTCATATATGCATCTACAAATTTTTTTCTAGAATTTCTGGTTGGGCCAATTAGTACAGTTTATTAGTCAAATTCTCCCATGTTGCAGGGATCGACTACAGTGACCTTTGCGCATTACGACTTAGATATCTCCCTGTACAGGCCTTCAATACTGATGCCATTTGTTTCTATAGAAACTATAATCAAAGAGGAATCTATACATATATGGCATGACTTCTAAATGTCTCTGGTTAATTTATAATGAATTTCCAAAGTCAGATCAGGGGATCCAGAAACCGTTCTGGCCCTGTCTCACGAAAACTTTAACATCTCATAATATACTGTTCATATGAATGTTTCGTTACTTTCCTATAAAAATAGATTCATCAAGGTTCGATTACATAATTTATTCACTATTTAATTCCATTCCTACTATTTTTAGTGATTTTTCACATCCATATCACTGCTGCTGCCAGCATCTATTTTTAAGGTAAACTTTACTTATTTCATGATCCTCCATGGATCAACTAGAGTTTGTCATACATATTCCAAAAATGATCATGAATAACCATTCCCATGGCTAACCGTTACCAACATTTCCATACCTCTCGATGGACAACATACAAAACGATTATAAAGCTATGATCAAAGTATTTTTAAGCCATTTTCGCATGGCTATCCAAATTTACACAAAACCGAAGGGTACATGACCAACAACAAAAGGGTAGCTCTATACATGCCATTTCAAAGTTCAACCAAAAGTATACCAAAAGGAGCTTTGATAGTGTGGGCGACTCGACTTCAAAATTCCGAGTCCGATAGCTGAAGAACCAAAATCTATAAAACAGAGAATCAAAGAAACGGAGTAAGCATTAAATGCTTAGTAAGTTTTGAGCAAAGAATTTAGACACAACCAAAGTATAGCATTCATGTAGCTAAACGGATAATTTCATATGCACAAATTTTCAATATCATACTTACTTCACATTACCAACCCTTTTATTCATACACAAAGATCAACTTAGCCAAAGGCCGGTAGCTCATTTATCAACTGAGCGAATACTTATTTGTAAGGGCTCAACTAATTCAAAGCACATACGAAACATACCTCAATGTTGGGATGTTACAAGCGTATTAACTGAAATTTTTACGGCAAGATCATTCATTCCCGAATCACGTACCTTCGGAATTTAACCGGATATAGCTACTCGTTCAAATGCCTTCGGGACATAGCCCGGTTATAGTAACTCGCACAAATGCCTTCGGGACTTAACCCGGATTTAGTAACTCGCACCAATGCCTTCGGGCTTAGCCCGGAATTAGTAACTCGCACAAATGCCTTCGGATCTTAGTCCGGGTATGGTCACTTAGCACAAAGCATTCGGGACTTAGCCCGGACATCATTCGAATAACCATGCACATTTAACAATAAATCATGACACATTCGTATTTCATTTTCATTAGCAAAACTCAAACACAAGACACTTATCACTCTTGCAATTTCGGCTCAATAGCCACACACAAAGAGCATGATTTTGATTTGCTTAAAACATGATCTAATCAAATCATAATTTAAGTTCTATTACTCAAGAACTTACCTCGGATGTGGTCGAACGTTTTCAGCGGCTATTCGATAACTTTTTCCTTTCCCTTATCCAACTGTGGTCCTCTAAGCTCTTGAGCTAATTCAAACAAATTTAACTTATTAAAGTCTCATTATGCTAGCTTATGGCCGAATATGACAAGGAGTTTGATTGGTCATATGGCCACCTTCTAGCTCAACTACACAATGGTCATATGCATTTTTAATCACATCAAGCAATTTAATACAATTCATTCGAACATCAAAAGAAAACCTCTAGGTACTTAGCCCATATATACTTTAGGCATTAGAGTCACATATATATATGGAATCATGAATCAAACTCAACATTTTGGCTAATATTCCCCTTGGCCGAATTTTCTAAGCCAAGACAAAAGCATCGATATGCTTGCCTCTAACCGAATACATGCAACACCAATCTTCTTCCTATGGCCGAATATGCATGTCTATGTTGAGGCCGATTATATACTTAATACCACACATAAATGGCATACATTTTACTAACTAATGCATTACATATTATAACTCAATACACATCCATCATTTACTCCATAACCGAAGCACCATCATGTGTAAGTATATACCTTGAGATAATATATAGGTCATACCAATACATCATGTGCAATCATATATATATATATATGTGTGCAAGAGCCGAATCACAAATTTGATTATAACCAAATTTAAACATATATCCAAAACATAAATCTTACCTACCGTGCAATAAGCATAAATCACACTTATGGATATACCATGGCCGATACTTCCAACAACACCAAATAAAAATATACTTCATGGATCTAAGGTAGAACCAAGAAAGAAACTCATAATCATCAAGATGTAAGCAACTACCATTGTTCATCTAGATTTAGCATGAAACACAACCATCACCCTTATTAATCTCCATAGCCGAAAAACCTTACTTATTCCAAAATCACAATTTCAACATGGGTTACCAACAATAACTTGATATCTCACTCAAAATCAACTAGGATTTCAAGAACTAGTATCAACTTCCTTACCTTAATATTGACCTAAGATGACCGATTGCTTCACTCCTTCCTTCCTCCTCTCAATTCGGCCAAGAAGAACCAAAGAACACAACTTATTTCCTTTCTTCCTTAGTAAATTCTGCCTAGAGAAATGAAAAAAAAGATGGACACTTTTTTTTTGTTTTCTTTCTTACCTTCACGGCAATGGGGAGGGGGGAGAAACAAACACACACCTTCTTTCTTTTTTCCATTTCTTTATTACTAACTTTATTTTATTGTTTCCTCCCATGATGCACCAACACAACATGTCTATGACATGTTTTGCCCATCACCCTTTGTCCACCCTAATGTCATGGCCGGCCACTACTAGATGGGGGGAAAAATTGACATGCAAGTCCCCCATTTTTCAACATGCACTAATAGGTCCTTATGTTTTGATCTATCACATTTCAAAAATGTCACACATAAGTCCTATTGACTAAATTCACATGCAATTTACTAAATCAAAGCTTAAAATTTTCACACATTTATTTTAGACAATAAATATCATATTCAAATAATTTGGTGACTCGGTTTAGCGGTCTCGAAACCGCTTTCCTACTAGGGTCGCTTTTGGGCTGTCACACTTTGAACCATTTACCCTTACAAGGCATAAATTTCACCATCAAAACTAACAAGCTTATAATCCCATGACCGAAACCTCTAACAACACCAATTAAGAATACTTCATGGGTTTGAGGTAAAACCAAGAAAGAAACTCATAAATATCGAGATATAAGCACTAACATGGTTCATCTAGATTTAGCATGAAACAACATCCATCACCCTTATAATTACCATAGCCGAAAACCTTACTCATTCCAAAATCCAAATCTCAACTTGGGTCACGAAAATAACTTAATATCTCATCAACACAACATCAACACCAAGCAAGAATGATACATCCATGGCCGAGTGTCATCTCCATCACATAGCAAGATTTAGACCATGGGCTAGGTAGAACTCAAGCTAGCAACTAAAACATGCATGCATCTCATGGAACATCATCAAACATACCTTAGTCTAGCAAACCACCATAGCCGATTTCCTCAAAGCTCTTTTTCCTTCTTTTTCTATCTTCTATTCGGCCAAGAACAACATGAGAGCTTTTTTTTCTTTCTTTTTCTTTCTTCTATTCGGCCAAGAACAACATGAGAGCTTCTTTTCTTTCTTTCTTTTTTTCATCATCATTTACCTTCCCATTATTATTTTATTGCCCATACTCCTTATTTTATTTTTCCTAACATAAAGCATTAACCCAACATGTTCATGACATGTTTTTTAGCCATAGCATTTTGTCCACCCTCATGCTCATGGCCGGCCACTACTAATTAGGGGGGAAAATTGACATGCAAGTCCACCCTTTTGATTACATGCACTAATAGATCCTTATAGATTAACCTATCACATTTCAAAAGTGTCACACATAAGTCCTATTGACTAAATTCACATGCAATTTACTAAATCGAAGCTTAAAACTTTCACAAATTCATATTCACATATTTTAGACAATAAATATCATATTCAAATAATTTGGTGACTCGGTTTAGCGGTCCCGAAACCGCTTTCCGACTAGGGTCACTTTAGGGCTGTCACAACTCTCCCCCACTTAAGAAATTTTCGTCCCCGAAAATCTTACCAGTAAATAAGTTTGGGTATCGTTATTTCATAGAGTTCTCGGGTTCCCAAGTAGCTTCTTCCATCCCGTGTTTGAGCCATAACACTTTTACTAAAGGAACCTTTTTGTTTCGCAAGTCTCTCACTTCACGAGCTAGGATACGAATTGGTTCTTCTTCATAACTCATATCGGTTTGAATTTCAACCTCGGAGGGACTTATTATGTGCGAGGGATCAGATCTGTAACGTCGAAGCATCGAAACATGAAAAACGTTGTGGATCCTTTCAAGTTCAGGGGGTAAAAGCAACCTATATACAACTGGACCAACTCGTTTGGAGATTTCATACGGCCCAATGAATCTCGGACTCAACTTGCCCTTACGCCCAAATCTGAGTATTTTTTTCCAAGGTGAAACTTTAAGAAACACTTTATCTCCCACCTGATACTCAATGTCCTTTCGTTTCAAATCCGCGTACGACTTCTGACGATCTGATGCTGCCTTCAGACTTTCACAAATTATTTTTACTTTTTGCTCAGCATCTTTAATAAAGTCAACTCCGAAAATTTTTCTTTCACCGAGCTCGGTCCAAAACAATGGTGTACGGCATTTTCGACCGTACAAAGCCTCGTAAGGCGCCATCTTAATGCTTGACTGAAAACTATTGTTGTAAGCGAACTCAATCAAAGGTAGATACCGTTCCCATGAACCACTAAACTCAAGGATGCATCATCTCAACATATCCTCGAGTATCTTAATTATCCGCTCGGATTGACCATCGGTTTGGGGATGAAAAGCGGTGCTAAAATGCAACTTGGTACCCAAAGCTTTTTGCAATTTCTTCCAAAATCGTGAGGTGAATCTCGGATCTCGATCCGACACAATAGAAATGGGCACCCCGTGTAATCTCACAATCTGAGAAACATACAATTCAGCTAGTTTATCCAATGAAAAATCCGTACGTACGGGGATAAAATGAGCCGACTTAGTCAGTCTATCAACAACAACCCAAATCGCATCTTTCTTACTTGTCGACAATGGCAACCCAGATACAAAATCCATCGTGACTCGATCCCATTTCCATTCAGGTATCATGATCGGCTGAAGTAAACCCGTAGGCACTTGATGTTCCGCCTTCACTTGCTGACATATTAAACACTTCGAAACATAATCGGAAATGTCTCGTTTCATACCATGCCACCAAAACTGACGTCTCAGATAGTTGTACATTTTCGTACTCCCCGGGTGAATTGACATTCGGCTACAATGAGCTTCGTTCAGAATCATCGAAATGAGTCCTGAATTTCTTGGAACACCAACCGACTTCTGAACCTCAAACAATCGTCATCATCAATTTGAAACTCTGATTCCATATTCGGAACACATTCAGCCCGTTTTGCAGCCAATTCATCATCGACTTTCTGGGCTTCACGAATTTGATGGATCAATAATGGTTTGGCCTTTAATTCTGCCATTAACACATTGTCGGATAGAACAGACAAGTGTACATTCATCGCTCGTAAAGCAAACAGTGATTTACGACTTAAGGCATCCGCAACCACATTAGCCTTTCTCGGGTGATAGTCAATGACAAGCTCATAATCTTTTAACAACTCGAGCCAACGTCTTTTTCGCAGATTCAAGTCTCTTTGAGTCATCAAATATTTGAGACTTTTGTGATCCGAATATACATGGCACTTCTCACCAAATAAGTAGTGTCGCCATATTTTCAAAGCGAATACGATGGCAGCTAGTTCGAGATCATGGGTCGGATAATTTTTCTCATGTGGCTTTAATTGTCTCGACGCATAGGCCACAACTCGACCTTCTTCCATCAATACGCAACCCAACCCAAGTAGGGATGCATCACTGTAAATGACGAACTCCTTGCCTGATTCGGGCTACACTAGTACTGGAGCTTCCGTCAAGTGAGTTTTCAATTGTTCGAAACTTTTCTGACACTTTTCTGTCCATTCAAACTTAGCATCATTCTGAAGCAGTTTCGTCATTGGTGTGGCTATCATCGAGAAACCTTTCACAAATCGTCGGTAGTAACCGATAAGTCCCAAAAAGCTCCGAACCTCAGTAATATTTCTCGGAGGCTTCCAGTTAAGTATGGCTGAAATTTTGCTCGGGTCAACTCGAATACCAGATGCGGATACCACATGACCCAAGAAGCTAACCTCTCTTAACCAGAACTCACACTTACTGAACTTAGCATATAACTGCTTATCCCGTAAAATTTGCAACACTAATCCCAAGTGTTCAGCATGATCGGTTTCATTTCTCGAATAAACCAAAATATCATCGATAAACACGACTACAAACCGATCCAAATACGGTCTAAAGATCCGATTCATCAAATCCATAAATACCACAGGGGCATTAGTGAGCCCAAACGGCATCACTAAGAACTCATAGTGACTGTATCTCGTTCTGAAAGCAGTTTTGGGTATATCCGAATCTCGAATTCGCAACTGGTAATAACTCGATCTCAAATCTATCTTTGAAAACACTGAAGCTCCCTTTAGTTAATCAAACAAATCGTCAATACGTGGCATCGGATATTTATTCTTTATTGTCACCTTATTCAGCTGACGATAGTCGATGCACAACCTCATGGTTCCGTCCTTCTTTTTCACAAACAATACTGGTGCACCCCAAGGTGAGAAACTTGGTCGAGCGAAACCTCTATCCGTCAATTCTTGCAACTGAGCTTTCAACTCTTTTAACTCGGTTGGTGCCATACGATACGGAGCTATTGAAATTAGCGTAGTCCCAGGTACAAGCTCAATACCAAACTCTACCGCCCAAACAGGTGGTAAACCCGGTAATTCCTCGGGAAAAACATCCGGGTATTCACAAACCACCGGTACAGATTCGGGTTTCTTTTCTAATTCTTTGTCATCAAGTACATACGCAAGGTATGCTTTGCACCCCTTTCTTACATATTTCTGGGCCAACATTGATGATATTACAGCTGGCAACCCCTTTAAGTCCGTAGACTCAACTCGGATTATCTCGTTATTTGCGCACCTCAAATCAATAGTCTTGCTTTTGTAATTCACAACCGCATCATGCACGGTCAACCAATCTAAACCGAGGATAACATCAAATTCATCAAACGGCAAAAGCATCAAGTCCGCCGGAAAATAGGAACCTCGAATTACTAAGGGACATTTCTTACACACTTTGTCGACAAGCACGTAACGACCCAAGGGATTTGACACCCGAATTACGAACTCAGTAGAGTCAATAGGTAAAGTCTTACTGGACGCTAAGGTTTCGCATATATAAGAATGAGTAGAACCAGGGTCAATCAAAGCAATCACATTAGTATCAAAGAGAGTAAAAGTACCGGTAATAACATCTGGCGAGGAAGCATCCTCGTGTGCGCATATAGCATAAGCCCTAGCAGGAGCACGAGCCTCAGATCTGGTCGTAGCATCTCTAGATCCTCTCTGACCACCACTAGGATTGCCCGTATTTCTAGATGGTCTACCTCAAGCAGTGGTAGTACCCGGTTTCCCACTCTGATTTACATTCTATTCAGACAACCTCGGGCAATCTTTAATGAAGTGGTCAACTGATCCGCACTTGTAACAGGAGCGGTCATGAAATCTACAACTCCCCGAATGTCATTTACCACAATACTGGCACTCCGTTCTGTCTCGACGATCATTTCCAACACTGGCGATCGAAGTGACGCGTGTGCTCACAGGGGGTCGATCGTGATCTCGTCTAGAAAAACCCCAAGTGTCCCTAGACTGGCCTAAGTCATCTCTAAATTTCTTCGATGACTGTTGAAAGGGCTTTCCTGAAGATCTCTTACGAAACTCCTTTGCTCCCACATCGGCTTTCCTTTTCTCCTTACTGAGCTCCTCGGCTTTGCAAGCTCGCTCGAAAAGTACCACAAATTCTTGGATTTCTAAAATGCCAACATACAACTTTATATCATCATTCTGTCCATCTTCGAAACGTTTACACATCACAACTTTTGAAGAAATGCATTCTCGCGCGTACCGGCTAAGCCTCACAAATTTTCGTTCATAGTCGGTAACCGACATGGAACCTTGTTTGAGTTCAAGAAATTCCTTCCATTTTTGGTCAATGAATCTCTAACTGATATACTTCTTTCGAAACTCGGTTTGGAAAAACTCCCAAGTTACTTGCTCTCTGGGCACAACAGAAGTCAACGTATTCCACCAATAGTAGGCAGAATCACGTAGCAAGAAGATAGTACACTTTAGGCACTCATCGGGTGTGCAAGATAGCTCGTCGAGTACCCGAATAGTGTTGTCCAACCAAAATTCAGAGTGCTCGGCATCATCACTGTCCGTAGCTTTAAATTCAGTAGCCCCATGCTTTCGGATTCTGTCAACTGGGGGCTTATTTGACCTTATTTGGTCAGCTACCGGAGGTATCGTAGGTGCGGGGGTTGTGTTTGTCGGGAATGGAGGTTGTGGAACAGCCGTATTAGTCCGAATGTATTGGTTGAACCAATCATTCATCACGCTATAAAAAGCTTGTCTAGCTTCATCATTCGGATTACTAGCAATAGGTTGAGAGTCCGCCGGCGCTGTCCCTTGTGCGGGAGCAGGCGCTACACTCTCAAGATCATCAGCTACCGCTCGGTCGGGATCGGGATCCATTACTATAAGTAAACACATTTGCAAATGTCAGAAATCACCACACTATCAAATAATCACATAATGGCATGTATAGCTAGACCCAAACGTATTACGATAGTCTTAGAATCGACTAAACCGTAGCTCCGATACCAATTTAATTGTAACACCCCGTATCCGAGACCGTTTCCGGAGTCGGACACGAGGGGTTTGCAGAGTTAAATCACTTGTTTGCACAGTCCATTTTAAATTTCCATACGAGCTGGCTAACTGCGTCACTATCACCTTAAAAATCATATCTCGAGTTCCAAAACTCGAAAACCAGTTCCGTAAATTTTTCCTGAAAATAGACTCATATTTGCATCTACAAATGTTTTTCTAGAATTTTTGGTCAAACCAATTAGTACATTTTATTAGTTAAAGTCTCCCGTGTTTCAGGGTTTAACTACACTGACCTTTGTGCATTACGACTTGGATATCTCCCTGTACAGGGCTTCAATACTGATTCTGTTTGTTTCTATAGAAACTAGTCTCGAAAAGGAATCTATACATATATGGCATGACTTCTAATTATCTCTAGTTAATTTATAATGAATTTCCAAAGTCGGAACAGGGAATCCAGAAATCGTTCTGGTCCTGTTTCGCGAAAACTTAAATATCTCATAATATACTGTTCATATGATCGTTTCGTTACTTTCCTATGAAAATAGATTCATCAAGGTTCGATTACATAATTTATTCACTATTTAATTTCATTCCTACTATTTTTAGTGATTTTTCACATTCACATCACCGCTACTATCAGCATCTATTTTTAAGGTAGACTTTACCTATTACATAGTTTCCATGATTCAACTAGCCCTTTAGCATTTATAGCACAAAATATGATCATGATTAACCATTCCAATGGCTAATCGTTCCCAAACATTTCCATACCTCTTAACGAACATCATACAAGACGATTATAATAATAAGCTCAAAGTGTATATAAGCCATTTTCGCATGGCTATCCAAATTTATACAAAACCAAAGGGTCCATGACCAACAACAAAACGGGTAGTCCTGTACATGCCATTTCAGAGTTCAACCAAAAGTGTACCAAGGGGGGGGCTTTGATAGTGTGGACGACTTCGACTTCGAAAATCCCGAGTCCGATAGCTGACGAACCAAAATCTATAAAACAGTGAATCAAAGAAACGGAGTAAGCATTTAATGCTTAGTAAGTTTTGAATAATGAAATTAGTTTCGGCTAAGGTATAACATTCATATGGCTAAATGGATAACTTCATATATGCACATTCTCATAAACATACTTACTTCACGCTTCAATCAATATATTCATTCACAAGGTATCAAACCTAACTAAAGGCCGAAAATTCGTTAATCAGTTGAACGAATACTATTTAAAACGAATCGACTTTTCCGATGCATATACGAAACATACCTCATCGTTTGGATTTTATGAGCGTATTAATTTGAAATTTACAGCAAGATCGCTCATTCCCAAACCAAGTACCTTCGGAGTTTAGCCGGATATAGCTACTAGCTCAAATGCCTTCGGGACTTAGCCCGGTTATAGTAACTCGCACAAATGCCTTCGGGACTTAGCCCGGATATAGTAACTCGCACAAATGCCTTCGGGACTTAGCCCGGATATAGTAACTCGCACAAATGCCTTTGGGCTTACCCCGGAATTAGTCACTAGCACTAATGCCTTCGGGACTTAGCCCGGTTATCAATCCGAATATCCATGCACATATCAATAAATCATGACACATCAATATTTCATTTTCATAACTAGAATTCAAACACAATTCACTTATCAAGCATTATCATTTTCGGCTCAATAGCTACATACAAAGGGCATGATTTTGATTTGCTTATAACATAATCTAATCGAATCATAATCTAAGTTTCATTACTCGAAAACTTACCTCGGATGTTGTCGAACGATTTCGACGGCTATTCGATCACTTTTTCCTTTCCCTTATCCAGCTTTGGTCCTCTAAGCTCTTGAGCTAATTCAAACAAATTTAACTTATTAAAGTCTCATTATGCTAGCTTATGGCCGAATATGACAATGAATTTGATAGGTCATATGGCCACCTTTAGCTCAAATACAAAATGGCCATACGCATTTTTAATCACATTAAGAAATTTAATACCATTAATCTAACATTTCCTCATGTGCAACTTTATGACCGAATACACATATCATTAACTCAATATCAATTAACTAAGCACTTAAACAAATTCTCTTTAACTATACACACATTCGGCAATGACAAAGACAATTTAGCAAACCTTAAGTTCAACTTATAACAATATATATATTCAATATTCAAAGCATTTAACATCACTCCACCATAATTTTTACATCATGGCCGAATGTTCCTTTGAACCATTTACCCTTACAAGGCATAAATTTCACCATCAAAACTAACAAGCTTATAATCCCATGACCGAAGCCTCTAACAACACCAATTAAGAATACTTCATGGGTTTGAGGTAAAACCAAGAAAGAAACTCATAAATATCGAGATATAAGCACTAACATGGTTCATCTAGATTTAGCATGAAACAACATCCATCACCCTTATAATTACCATAGCCGAAAACCTTACTCATTCCAAAATCCAAATCTCAACTTGGGTCACAAAAATAACTTGATATCTCATCAACACAACATCAACACCAAGCAAGAATGATACATCCATGGCCGAGTGTCATCTCCATCACATAGCAAGATTTAGACCATGGGCTAGGTAGAACTCAAGCTAACAACTAAAACATGCATGCATCTCATGGAACATCATCAAACATACCTTAGTCTAGCAAACCACCATAGCCGATTTCCTCAAAGCTCTTTTTCCTTCATTTTCTTTCTTCTATTCGGTCAAGAACAACATGAGAGCTTTTTTTTTCTTTCTTTTTCTTTCTTCTATTCGGCCAAGAACAACATGAGAGCTTCTTTTCTTTCTTTCTTTTTTTTTTCATCATCATTTACCTTCCCATTATTATTTTATTGCCCATACTCCTTATTTTATTTTTCCTAACGTAAAGCATTAACCCAACATGTTCATGACATGTTTTTTAGCCATAACATTTTGTCCACCCTCATGCTCATGGCCGGCCACTACTAATTAGGGGGGAAAATTGACATGCAAGTCCACCCTTTTGATTACATGCACAATAGATCCTTATAGATTAACCTATCACATTTCAAAAGTGTCACACATAAGTCCTATTGACTAAATTCACATGCAATTTACTAAATCGAAGCTTAAAACTTTCACACATTCATATTCACATATTTTAGACAATAAATATCATATTCAAATAATTTGGTGACTCGGTTTAGCGGTCCCGAAACTGCTTTCCGACTAGGGTCACTTTAGGGCTGTCACATGGATTGCCTAATTTGCTTTGTTTTTGTGCCATATACGTAGGTGAAGATGTATACCAAATGGGGTGGTAAATCCACACGGTAGAGACACAAGCGTGTGTCTCAGCCGAGTGTGACACACGATCATGTTACACGGCCGTCTGTCCTCTGGTGTGGTTTTAGAAATCAAGTCAGTATGCTCCACACGGCCTCACACACGAGCGTGTGACTTGGCTGTGTGACATAAGTCAATATACCCTACAGGTTTGGCATGGCCTAGCACACGGCTCGGTACACGGGCGTCTGTGGCCATTTTTAGGGCACATGGGCATGTGTGTTGGCCGTGTGACCCAAGTCAGTAAGCTCACTTCTTTGGACACGAGGTAGGACATGGGCTGGGACACGGCCATGTGCTCCCATTTTAAAAGTCCACATAGCCTGTTACACGGGCGTGCATGGTAGCCGTGTAAGACACACGGCCTGGCCACACGAGCGTGTGTCCCCTATTTGAGAAAATTCTTCTAAGTTCGCTAAAGTTTCTTAAGTTATCGGTTTAGTCCCAAACCACTCCCAAAGCATATTTAAGGCCTCATAGGCTCGTCATAGGGATAAATTGATTGAGTTTGAATGATGAATGCATGAAATGATATTATGTATGTGAAAAGTTTGTATAATTGTGCTGTAAGTTTGGTAATGCTCCGTAACCCTATTCCGGTGTTGAATATGAGTGAGGGGTGTTACACAGAACGGAGATCAATCTTTGAAAATACAGTGGCACATTTTAACTGTTCAAACAAGTCATCAATACGAGGCAATGGATACTTGTTTTTTATTGTTACTTTGTTGAGCTGTCTGTAATCAATGCACAACCTCAACGATCCATCTTTCTTCTTTACAAACTGAACTGGCGCACCCTAAAGTGAGAACCTAGGTCGAGAAAAACCTCTGTCAATCAATTCTTGCAACTGTGTTTTCAGCTCTTTCAATTCAATAGGAGCCATTTTGTAAGGTGTTATAGATATAGGTGTCGTACCCGGAACAAGATCTATACAGAATTCTACTTCTCTACCCGGTGGTAAACCAGGTAATTCTTCTGGGAATACATCGGAAAATTCACATACAACCGGCACTGACTGGATCTTTGACTCAGATGCTTTATTATCCAACACATATGCGAGATAAGTATCATAACCCCAGATTCGAGCTACCTTTATAACACTGTAAAATAGAGAACATTTCACACAGTAAGCTTTACAACTAGGTAAGTTCATGATATAATACATTTAACTCATCAATCCACTAATTCAATCTCTTAACTAACACTTAATATTACTAATCACATTACTCATATTTATTCAAAGCTATATTTTGCTATCATACTACATCTTTAAGCATATGATAAGCATTCACAATGCTATATAATACAACTCATTTCATCATTCATTTACATAGTCTCTCATCTATATCATACATAATATCATCAACCACATAGGTTCCGTTCATACCTGTACCATCCCATTCTTACCTATCACATTTATCACTTCAATGCTCGATGCACAATGTCATCCAATCATCTTAAGACGTTCTATGAACTCGCGCACTTAGTGCCAATTAATTAGCCGAAGCTATAATAATATTGCACACTTAGTGACATTTCATTAAATCAAACTTATATCGATATCGCACACTTAGTGCCATTTATTCAGTCATCGCTGATATAATCTCGCACACTCAATGCCATTTTTAATAGCCGTAGCTATTTCATTTCTCACACACTTAGTGCCTCAAATTCAATTCACATTTCACATACTTTAACTCTTCAATTTCATTTCTATTTCTTTCATCACATATAAACATTATATAAACAATATGTATTATACATGAACTTACCTCGGACGTAAAAACAACAATATTAGTCGATCAATCAAGCACATTATTTTTGCCTCGATCTAGGTCCAAATGTCTCCTTTCTTGATCTATATGTATTCAAATTTAACTCATTTAATCACTAACACATTCAATTTAATACATATACTCATATTTAGGGCATTTTACAAATTAGCCCTCACATTTTCACATTTTAACACTTTAGTCCCTAATTCATAAAATCACAAAATACACAAAATTTCCTTATACACATACCTAGCCAAATTTTACCCTAGCTCATATAAACCCACACATTTCATTTATTTCACATTTTAGCCCATCAATTTCTCATTTTCACAATTTAGTCTAAATTATTCAAATTCATCAAAAATCCCAATACAAAACATGATAATCTAATACATATCTTTCATATACTATCATCAAACTTCATAAAACTCATAATTTGATCAATGGCTCAACTCAAAATCATCAACAATGTCAGAAATTGAGACATGGGCTTGCTAGAACACTTAACAACGATCACAAAAACTTAGAAATTATCAAAAACGAATCAAAACACATACCTTAATTAGCCAATATAAGTGCTGAAACCCTAGCTTGCTTATTCTTTATTTTTCTTTGATTTTCAGCAATGGATGAACATAAAATGGCTTATTTTCATTCCTTTGTTTAATTAAATCAACAATATTTAGCCATTTACCAATTTAACCCTTATTAATATCATTAAAATTCCACCAATTAATGTCCATTAATTTCTATTCATGAATTCAATGGTCCACTTACAACAGAAGGACCTCACATATATAAAGACATAAAAATTTGACACTTACTCAAATAGAAGGCCAATTTTACATTTTACACGATTAAGTCCTTTTTCAAAATTAAGCACACAAATGATAAAATATTCACACGAAACTTTCACACATATCAATTCACATATTATAAGCACAAAAAATAATATTAAAATATTTTTCTAACTCAGATTTGTGGTTCAGAAACCACTATTCTGACTAGGGTCTAAACCAAGCTGTTACAACTCTCCCTCTTTGAGATTTTCGTCCCCGAAAATCTTACAGTTGAACAAATTCGGATATTGTTGTCTCATAGCATCTTCAGGCTCCCACGTAGCCTCTTCAATACTGTGTGGATGCCACATTACTTTTACTAACGAAATTTTCTTATTTCTCAGTTCTTTAACCTTGCGTGCCAAGATACAGATCGGTTCTTCATCATAAGACATATCAGACTGAATTTCAGCCTCAATCGAGGAAATAATATGTGTAGGATCTGATCTATATCTTCATAGCATCGATACATGAAAAACGTTGTGAATCTTTTCTAATCCAGATGGCAACAACAATCTATAAGCAACTGGCCCGATACACTCGATAATCTCATACGGCCGGATAAATCTCAAACTCAATTTGCCTTTTCTACCGAATCAAAGTACTTTCTTCCATAGATATACTTTCAGAAACACTTTATCACCGATTTCAAACTCAATATCTTTTCTTTCTAAATCTGCATACGATTTTTGACGATCCGCAACTGCTTTTAGACTATCTCATATTACTTTCACCTTTTCTTCTGTTTCTCTGATTAAATCAACCTCGTGAATCTTATTCTCACTAAGCTTTGTCCAGTACAACGGTGTTTGACATTTCCGACCATATAAAGCCTCGCAAGGAACCATTTTGATACTCGACTAAAAGCTATTATTATATGCAAACTCAATCAATGGCAAGTATTGTTCCTACGTACCTTCAAACTCAAGAATACAACATCTCAACATATCCTTGAGTATCTAAACAATCCATTCGGATTGACCATCCGTCTATGGGTAAAAGGCAGTGCTAAAGTGTAGTTTCATATCTAACGCATCTTGCATTTTCTTCCAAAAGTGTGATGTAAACCTCGAATCTCTATCCGAAACAATAGAAATAGATACTCTGTGCAATCTCACAATCTAAGAAATTACAACTCAGCAAGCTTATCAAGTGAATCATCTATACAAACGGGAATGAAATGAGTTGATTTAGTCAATTTATCAACAACCCAGATTGCATCTTTCTTACTCGATGACAGAGGTAAACCCGATACAAAATCCATCGTGATTCTATCCCATTTCCACTCTGGAATCATAATCGGTTGTAACAAACCAAATGGCACCTGATGTTCAGCTTTAACTTGCTAACATATCAAACATTTCAAAACAAAGTCAGAGATATCTCTTTTCATTCCAGACCACTAGTAATGCTATTTCAAATCATTATACATTTTCGTACTACCCAGACGTACAAATAACCGACTACTATGAGCTTCTTTCAAATCATCTGAATTAACTCTGAATTTCTCAAAACACAAATTCGATCTCAGAATTTCAAACAATCGTCATTATCAACTCGAAATTCAGAATCAGAATCAAGATCACATTGGGCTCATTTTGCTAAAATCTCATTATCAACCTTCTAAGCATCAACAATCCGCTGTAAGAACAAAGGTCTCATTTTCAATTCTGCTAACCATTATTAGGCAAAGCTAAATAAGCATTCATGGCACGTAATGCAAACAATGATTTCTGACTCAAAGCATCAGCAATAACATTTGCTTTTCCCGGATGATAATCGATAACAAACTTGTATTCTTTTAGCAATTCCAGCCATCTTCTCTATCATAGATTCAAATCTTTCTGAGTCATCAGATATTTTAAGCTTTTATGATCGGATTATACGTGACATTTTTCACCAAAGAGATAATGACGCCAAATCTTCAAAGCAAACACAATAGCCGCCAATTCCAAATCATGTGTCGGATAGTTCTTTTCGTGAGGCTTCAACTCTCTCGAGGCATAAGCTATGACTTTGCCTTCTTGCATCAAAACGCAACCTAATCCGTTCAACGAAACATTACTGTAGATCACAAATTCTTTACCCAATTCTGGCTGTACTAACACCGAAGCTTTAGTCGATAGGACTTTCAACTGATCAAAGCTTTTCTGGCACTTTTCTGACCACTCTAATTTCACATTTTTCTAAAGCAATTTCGTTAACGGAGTAGCAATCATCGAAAAACCTTTTACGAAACTTCGATAATAACCAGCAAGTCCCAAAAAACTATGGACTTTAGAAACATTTCTCGGAGTCTTCCAATCTAGAATAGCTGAAATCTTGCTTGAATCAACTCGGATACCTGATGCTGACACGATATGGCCCAGAAAACCGACTTCTCGTAACTAAAATTCACATTTGCTAAACTTGGCATATAACTGCTTATCTTGCAAAGTCTGTAGCACTATTCTCAAATGTTCGGCATCCTTAATTTCATCACACGAATAAATCAAAATGTCATCAATGAATACGACAACAAATCAATCTAAATACGGTCTAAAAATTTTATTCATCAAATCCATAAAAACAGCAGGTGCATTTGTTAATCCGAAAGTCATAACTAAACACTCATAGTGTCCATACCTCGTTCGGAAAGCAGTTTTCAAAATGTCTGAATCTTTTACTCGCAACTGATAATAACCCGATCTTAAATCTATCTTTGAAAACATAGTAGCTTCTTTCAACTAATCAAACAAATCATCAATTCGGGGCAAAGGATATTTGTTCTTGATAGTCACTTTTTTCAACTGACGATAATCAATGCACATTCTCATCGTGTCGTCTTTCTTTTTCACAAATAGAATAGGTGCACCCCAATGTGAGAAACTCGGTCTTGCGAATCCTCTACCAGTTAATTCTTGCAACTGAGACTTCAACTCTTTTAACTCGGTCAGAGCTATTCTATACGGAGCTATCAAAATTGAAAAGTTTTAGGTACTAACTCAATGCCAAATTCAACTTCTCGAATCGGATGTAATCCTGGAAGTTCTTCAGGAAAACATCAGGGAATTCACAGACAATAGGCACTGATTCCACTTTCTTTTCTGATACTTTTGAATCAATCACATAAGCAAAATAAGCTTCACAACCCTTTTTCACAATACTCAGAGCTTTCATTGATGAAATCACAACCTATAACCTATTCAAATCACTAGATTCAATTCAGAATATTTCATCATTCTTGCATCTCAAATCAATAGCTTTCTGTTTGCAGTTCACCACAGCATCATGCAACGTTAACCAATCCATACCCAAGATTATATCAAACTCATCAAATGGTAATAACATCAAATCAACCAAAAAACAATTTCCTCGAATCATCAATGGACAATTCTTGCACACTTTATCAACCAATACACACTTGCCTAAGGGGTTCGATACTCTAATTACAAATTCTGTAGACTCTACAGGCAAAGTCTTACTGGATACTAAATTCAAACATATATACGAATGAGTAGACCCAGGATCTATCAATGTAAAATTTTGTATCACAGAGAGTAAAAGTACCGGTAATAACATCCGAAGATGACGCTTCTTCACGTGCTCGAATAGCGTAGGCTCGTGTAGGTGCTCTAGCATCAGATCTCACTATAGTGTCTCACATCACACCTCTACCACCACTCACTTTTCCAGTGTTTCTCAGTGGTCTACCTCTAGCTGTAGTGTTACTCGGCCTCGTGTTCTGGGCATTATCTTTTTCAGCTAGCTCTGGGCAATCTTTTATAAAGTGATATCGTGAACTACAACTGTAACAAGCTCGGTTATTACTTTTCCCCAGCGATCTCCAAAATGCTGTCTTCCACATTATTGGCACTCAGGCTTAACATCTTTTATGTTACCAACGCTCGATACTAATGTGGCTTGAGCTTTAGGATTAGTGTATTGCTTCCCGCAATCTCTATTCTAATATTCTATTGAAGCTGTAGATTGATTAAAGTAATCTATTGATTTCTTCGACTAGGAATGATAAGATTTATTCATCGATCTCTTCCTCGAATCTCTCACCCCTGTATCAACTTTTCTCTTTTCTTTGTTGAGGTCCTCGGCTTTACAAGCCCTTTCAACCAGTACTACAAATTCTTTCAGCTCAAGTATCCCGACTAACAACTTTATATCTTCATTTAATCCATCAACAAATCTTTTACACATGATCTCTTCAGTAGACACATATTCTCGGGCATTTTTGTTTAAACGTATGAATTCTCTTTCATACTCAGTAACGGTCATTTGGCCTTGTTTCAATTCCAGAAACTCTTTATGTTTCTGATCGAGGAATCTCTGACTTATGTACTTTTTCCGTAACTTGGTCTGAAAGAATTCCCAGGTAATTAATTCCCTAGGAACCACTGATGTCAACGTTTTCCACTAGTGATATGTACTATCTCTAAGGAAAGATACTACACATTTGATACATTCATCTGGAGTACAGGACAACTCATCGAATACTCTAGTAGTGTTCTCGAGCCAGAACTCAGCTCTCTCAGCACCATCATCCACTGTAGCCCGAAACTCTTAAACTCTGTGTTTATGAATCTTATCAACAGGTAGCTTACACAGTTGAATCAGATCTATTACTTGTGACACAACCGGGACTTGTTGAGGAATAGGTGGGGATAGAGATTATTGAGCAACTAGATTCGTTAATACAAATTTCGTGAACCACTAAGTCATCATTTGGAAGAAGGCTTGCTTAGCCTCTCTTGTAACGCCCCGTACCCGAGACCGTTGCCAGAGTCGAACACGAGGTGTTAACAGACTTAATTCATTAATTAAACAGCTCATACAATTCATTTTAAAATTTCCAGACAATCTGGCTAACTGCATCATAGTCACTTTAAAAATCATATCTCGAGTTCCGAAACTCGAAATCCAATTCTGTAAATTTTTCCTGAATCTAGACTCATATATCTACCTACTAATTTTTTCTATAATTTTTGGTCGGGCCAATTAGTACAGTTTATTAGTTAAAGTCTCCCCTGTTTCAGGGTTCGACTACTCTGACCTCTATGTATTACGAATCAGATATCTCCCTGTACAGAGCTTCAATGACTATTCCGTTTGTCTCTAATAAAACTAGACTCAATAAGGAATCTGTAAATATAAAGAATGACTTCTAATTACCTTTGTACAATTTATGGAGAATTTCCAAAGTCAGAACAGGGGATCCAGAAATCGCTCTGGCCCTGTTTCACAAAAATTTAAACATCTCATAAAATATAGCTCATATACCTGTTTTGCTTCTTCCATATGAAAATATACTCATCAAGCTTCGATTCCATAACTTCTTCATTATTTAATTCCATTTCTACTATTTTTAGTGATTTTTCAAATTCACGTCACTACTGCTGTCTGAATCTATTTTATGGTAAATTTTACCTATTTCATGGTTTCCATGGATTAGCTAGCAATTTGACATACATAACACCAAATATGATCATGATTAGCCATTCCAATGGCTAATCATTACCAAGCATTTCCATACCACTCAATAACCATATCATAAGACCATATATACAAAATGATTATAATGCTATACATGCCATACTCAAAATATACAAGCCATTATGCCAAGATGGTATACGGATAGTGTGAGCGAGCCTCCGACCGTTCCCGATTTCCGAGCTGGCTTGTCAAAACTACAAGGAATCAAAAGGAGGGAGTAAGCATAAATGCTTAATAAGTTCACATGCAAATAGCAAGTAACATAACCATATAAGCAAACATAAAACATCATCTGCATAATCATCACCAAGACATTCATATCACATTTTCATTTATCATCTTACCATATTGTTGTTATATCGATTTTTCAACCCGAGGGTTAAGTACATACCTGTTCAAAGTACCCATTTCACAACACTTACCAATATGTCCCTTTCATCTTGAGTATTCCTCCATTTCAGTAGAACTTTACCCGTTGAACACATCGGAATATAATTCGGATACATGGAAAGTTTGCACATAAGTGCCACATATGTAGCCAAGCTACCATGTAACCCGCCCATAAGTGAACTCGGACTCAACTCAACGAGCTCGGGCGTTCACATCCATGAGTGAACTCGGACTCAACTCAACGAGTTCGGATGCCTAGTTACATCTCACGAACTCGGACTCAACTCAACGAGTTCGGACATTCGCATCCATAAGTGAACTCGGACTCAACTCAACGAGTTCGGATGCTCAACCATCCTAGTGACATGTCACTTGTATCCTAATCTATTCCTAAGGTTCAAATGGTATTTTCCTCGAACACATCTCCTTGCCATCTTCGTAAAATACCGAAACCAATACTCGGTAGTACTTTATATTTAACAATTAATACACATAATTTGCATTTTATTCGAAAATAACCATAAAGCATAATATTTCATGATAATAATCAGCATCATATCATATAAACAACATTAAATTGCTTAAAATGACAATTATGTTACTACATTTACACATGAACTTACCTCGTATGCGAAAATGGCTACTTTTACCATTTCGTCCACAACTTGGTATTTTCCCCATTTTAGCCCGAATTTTAGTTTTCCTTGCTCTATCATTTAAAATATAGTCTAATTAGGACTCACATTATTCAAATTGACCCAAAATCATATTTTGGAAAAATTACAATTTTGCCCCTAAACTTTTGCATATTTACACTTTTTCCCCAAGCCTCGTAAATTAAACTTTAGCCTATTTTCTTATGTTTTATGACATGCTGATCATTTTTCCCTTCTATGGCAACATCAAATTCTCACTCTAACATGTACTTATGACTATTAGGTATTTTTACCGATTATGCCTTTTTGCTCGTTTTCACTTAAAACCGAGTAGCACAAGTTGTCTAACATAATTTAAAACCTCATATTCTATCATAAAACACCAAAATACACAAATTTCACCTATGGGTATTTTTCCAAATATAAACCCTAGGTTAAATTATTGCTAGCATAAGCTAAATCGAGCTACCGGGACTCCAAAAACGTAAAAATCATTAAAAACGAGGCTAGAACGGACTTACAATCGAGCTTGGAAGCTTGAAAAACCCTAGCCATGGTTTCTCCTTACTATATTCGGCCATGGGGTTGAAGATGAGCAAAATTGGCTTTTAATTTTGTATTTTAATTCATTTTACCCCTAAATGACCAAAATGCCCTTACTACTAAACTTTCCAAAAATTCCATCCATGTCCAATTTTTGTCCATAGACTTAGAAATTGGTAAAATTGCTATTTAAGACCTCCTAATTAATATTTCAAAACAATTTCATACTAGAAACTTCTAGAATGCAAGTTTTACAAATTATTCGATTTAGTCCCTAATTTCAAATTAAGCACTTTATGCATAAAATTTCTCCACGAAATTTTCACACAATCATGCAATCATATCATAGACCTCAAAATAATCATAAAATAATTATTTATATCTCGGATTTTGTGGTCACGAAACCACTATTCTGACTAGGCCCAAAATCAGGATATTACATCTCTTCCCTGACTACTAGATATCGGCCTAGATTCGGCCAGTGCTACCCTTTGAGCAAGAGCGGGCGTATTGCTCTCAACATCATCACCTATCGCTCGTTCGAGATCCATTAGCTATATGAAAAACACATTTTAACTATCAGGAATCATCACACTATTGTAATTCATATATATGGCATGTATAGCTAGACTCTCACACGCTACGTTAGTCCTAGAATCGACTAAACCGTAGCTCTGGTACCAACCAAATATAACACCCCTAACCCGTATCCATCACTGAATTAGGGTTAAAAGAGTTACCAGAAAAATCAAAACTTTTTACGAACAATTCATATACATCATTCTTAAATCATAATCAAACATCAACAATAAGTCCCTTACTTAGGTCAACGAGACCTTAATCATGCTTTAAAAAGGGGTCGAGACTAAACCGAGCACATATAAAATTTTCAAAACTTAAAAAAAATTTTCAACGTTATAAAGGTCACACGCCCCTGTTAGCATGCTATATGCCTCACACGGTATTAGACAACATGCTGACTTAACAACACGGCCACAAGACACGCCCGTGTGCCTTGGCTGTGGTCGAAACTGACTTAGGTCACACGGCCGACCACGCGCCCGTGTATCCAGTCCATGTATCCTTCAAAATGGTCACACACGCCCATGTGCCAAGGCAGTGTGCCTCACACAACTACCAGACATGCCCATCTGTCTAGGCCGTGCTCGAGACTGACTTGTATAACTAAGTTACAGCAGGCACACAGTCGAGACATACGCCCGTGTGCTCAACCGTGTGGGGTGAAATTGGGCTTGATTTCAGCCACATTTCCCACCTATCTCAATCACACCAAAACCACAACATTTTGCATCATTTATAGGCAACCAAATCAACCATTTCATACATATTCCATAACATCCAAATACCATCCAATTCACTACTCAATTCCACAATCTAAATATATCAAAATCATTAAAACTAACATAAGTTTCAAAAGTATAATCTCATCATCTTATCACCTTTTTCATACCACAAAATTTACCATTTCAACATTTCACTATTAAATTATCACATAAGCAATATATACATCATATAACATACTTAACAAACACACCACTTAGCCAACTTAAGAGGCCATACATATCAACATCTACAAGCCAAAACTCATGGCTAATATTCACCACACAAAGCATGTCAAAATGACACTAGCCTTTACATGTCATATACCATATATACAACTTTCAAAATGGTACCAAAATAAATGTCCGATAGTGTGATTGATGTCGCTGACAATCCCCAGATCCTAGCTAGCTTTATAACACTATAAAACAGAGAACATTTCACATAGTAAGCTTTACAGCTTAGTAAGTCCATGATATAATACATTTAATTCATCAATCCACTAATTCAATCTCTTAACTAACACTTAATATTACTCATCACATTACTCATATTTATTCAAAGCTATATTTTACTATCATACTACATCTTTGAGCATATGATAAGCATTCACAATGCTATATAATGCAACTTATTTCATCATTCATTTACATAGTCTCTCATCTATATCATACACAATATCATCAACCACATAGGTTTCGTTCATACCTATCCCATCACATTCTTACCTATCACATTTATCACTTCAATGCTCGATGCACAATGTCATTCAATCATCTTTAGAACGTTCTATGAACTTGCACACTTGCTATAATAATATCACACACTTAGTGCCATTTATTCAGTCATCGCTGATATAATCTTGCACACTCAGTGCCATTTTTAATAGCCATATCTATTTCATTTCTCGCACACTTAGTGCCTCAAATTCAATTCACATTTCACATACTCCAACTTCTCAATTTCATTTCTATTTCTTTCATCACATATAAACATTATACAAACAATATGTATTATACACGAACTTGTCTCAGATGTAAAAACAACGATATTAGTCGATCAATCGAGCAATTTGTTTTTGCCTCGATCTAGGTCCAAATTTCTCCTTTCTTGATCTATATGTATTCAAAATTAACTCATTTAATCACTAACACATTCAATTTAATACAAATACACATATTTAAGGCATTTTACAAATTAGCCCTCACATTTTCACATTTTAACACTTTAATCCCTAATTCATAAAATCACAAAATACAAAAAATTTTCTTATACACATACCTAGCCAAATTTCACCTAGCTCATATAAGCCCACACATTTCATTTATTTCACATTTTAGCCCATCAATCTCATTTTCACAATTTAGTCCAAATTACACAAATTCATCAAAAATCCCAATACAAAACATGATAATCTAACACATATCTTTCATATACTATCATCAAACTTCATAAAACTCATAATTTCATCAATGGCTCAACTCAAAATCATCAACAATTTCAGAAATTGAGACATGGGCTTGCTAGAACACTTAACAACGATCACAAAAACATAGAAATTATCAAAAACAAATCAAAACACATACCTTAATTAGCCAATATAAGTGCTGAAACCCTAGCTTGTTTATTCTTTATTTTTATTTTATTTTTCTTTTATTTTCAGCAATGGATGAACATAAAATGGCTTATTTTCATGCCTTTGTTTAATTAAATCAACATTATTTAGCCATTTACCAATTTAACCTTTATTAATATCATTAAAATTCCACCAACTAATGTCCATTAATGTCTATTCATGAATTCAATGGTCCATTTACAACATAAGGACCTCATATATAAAGACATAACAATTTGACACTTATTCAAATAGAAGGCCAATTTTACATTTTACGTGATTAAATCCTTTTTCAAAATTAAGCACACAAATGATAAAATATTCATACGAAACTTTCACACATATTAATTCACATATTAAAGGCACGGAAAATAATATTAAAATATTTTTTAACTCGAATTTGTGGTCCCAAAATCATTATTCTGACTAGGGTTTTAAACTAGGCTGTTACAACATCAAGTTAGCCAAAAAGCAATTACCTTTTACCATCAACAGACAGTTTTTACAGACTTTATCCACCATAACACACTGGCCCTGGGGGTTACTTTAACCACAAATTTAGTTAATTTAACAGGTAATTTTTTAACAATCAATAAGTTTGTGCATATGTATGAATGTGTAGAACCAGGATCAATAAAAGCAGTGATATCAGTATCAAGTAGAGAAAATGTACCAGTAATGACGTATGGTGCAGAAGCATCTTCTCTAGCATGAATAGCATATGCTCTTGCAGGTGCTCGTGTCTCAGATTTAACTACTATATCCACGGTAGTACCTCAACTACCACTAACATTTTCGAGTTGACGGAGTGGTCTGCCCCTTGAAACAGGATTACTCGACTTTGTAGCTAATTCTATTTCTCTTTCAACTTTTTCTAGACAATCCTTGAGAAAATGGTTAAGTGAACCACATCGGTAACAAGCTCCGTTTCTCAAATGGCATTCCATAAAATAAAATTTGTTGCAATGTTTAAACTTTGGTTTGGGATTACCGACACTACCCACACTAGTTACAGGTGGCAATGAAGACCTCGGATTAGAACGTTGAGAGCTCCGTTCTCTTTCGGAATATCCCGTAGAGGTGGTAACACGATCATAATACCTCTTTATTTTCTTAAAAGTAGATGACTGTGATTTACCCATAATTCTTTTTCCAGAAACCCAAGCCTCTCTTTCAGCTTGTTTGTTTTCTTTACTCAATTTCTCAACTTTATGTGCCCAACCGACTAACATCGCAAATTCTCTTATTTTGAGAATTCTAATCAATAACTTGATATCTTCATTTAAACCTTCTTCAAAGAATTTACACATCTCAGCCTCAGACTGGACCCATTCTCTGGCATATTTACTCAGCCGAACAAATTCTCGTTCATACTTAGATACAGTCATTCTTCCTACTGGAGTTCTAAAAATTCTTTCTTTTTCTGATCCATAAATCTCTAACCAACATATTTCAAGAAAGCTTGGAAGAATTCCTATGTAATGTTCTCTTTTGGTACAACTAAAGTTATGGTATTCCACCAATGATAAGTTGTATCTTTCAATAGAGATACTGCACATTTCAGACATTCAGTAGGTGTATAGGATAATTCATCAAAAACTTGGATGGTGTTTTCCAACAAAAATATAGGCCTTTCCGGATCATCATCTGCGGTAGCTCTAAACTCTTCTACCCTATGCTTACGGATTCTATCTACTGGAGGCTTACCTATTTTAGCGGGTTCAGCACCCTGTGGTACCTCAAGAACTGGTTGAGGAGCAGGTGGGGGAGGTCGTTGTACAGTGGGGTTTGTTATTAAATACTCAGTAAACCATTCATTCATCAATTGAAAGAAGGCTTATTTTGCCTCCTCACTTCGGCCTTCAGATACGAGCCTTTCACTACCAGATACAGATGCAACTCTTTGAACGGAAGCTGAAGCATTTCTCCCAGCTTCCTTGGATTCAGCTCTAGCTTGGTTAGATGACATTTCTATATGAAAAACACATTTAAAATGATCAGGAGACATCACACTATCACAAATTATATAATGGCATGTATAGCTGTACTCGTGCTTACTACGTTAAATCTGAGAATTGGCTAAACCGTAGCTCTAATACCACTAAATGTAACACTTCTTAACCTGTATCCTTAATAGAATAGGGTTACGGAGCATTACCAAAACTTTCAGAACATCTTTCAAATAACTCACGTAAATTACTATTCATTAACTGAATTCATATCGTCCCTTAAATAGACCCTCGAGGCCCAATACGAACATTAGAATCGAGTTGGGACTTAATCGAAAACTCTAAGAACTTTTTGTGAAATTTCAAAAATTTTCCAAGGTACAGGGCTCACACATCCGTGTGGTCCAAAGGGAGTGACCCTAAGACACCCTCGTGTTGGAGGCTGTATTCGACCCCATGTAACTCTCTGACTTGTACACACGGCCATGCCACATGCCTGTGTGCTAGGTCGTGTGGTTAATTAAATTTTTTTGACATTAGGTGTAGGTTTCACACAGACAAGACACACACCCGTGTTCTAGGCCGTGTAGCACACACGATTAAGACACAAGCCCGTGTCTCTGCTCGTGTGCTCAATTCTGAGCATTCTGTTTTCTTGAATTCAAGGTGCAAGGGACATATGACCTAACCACACGCCCATGTATCAGGCCGTGTGTCACACACGATCTAGACACATGCTTGTGTGTCTGTCCGTGTGGACAAAATAAAGCCATTTCTAGCTTCATTTCTCACCCAAAATTTCACCAATGACCTGCACTTAAAACTCACATCCAATACCAGCCAATTCAAGGATTCAAATTAAACAAATTCCATCGTTTAACAAGGCATATCATTGCATGCATACATGTTTATAATCTTACCTTGGTATATTCCATATGTTAGGCATAGTTTGAACAACCATTAACATGCATATAGCTACCATAGTATGACATTACAAGTATATCAAAAATAACCATTACTAGTCATTCCAATGGCTAGATTACAAACCACATATTTAAACCATCTATGGCCAAGTTAGCCTATACATGCCATTATACCAAAATGATTTTACTATAAATACCCAAAATAGCTAGTGGATAGTGTGATGATGCTCCAATGATCTCTAACCTTCGCAAGCTTCCGAGCACTATAAAATAGGAGAAAATAAAACGGAATAAGCATTGCATGCTTAGTAAGTCGTATAATGTAAACTAAACTTACCAATCTCGTTTATTAAATCTAAGCATACAATACCATGTTTGTTTTCCATCAACTTGAAAAAATTGCCTAAACACATGTAGTCAATCAAACATGTTAGTCACAAAATCTTCACATCATACAAGTAAACATAGATGAGCTCATCATGCAATATTCTTTCAAGACAATATCATTTCATCTCATAATTCTCTCATCATGCCAAGAGTTTTGTCCGTTGAATCATTGAAATTCTAATGGATTGTAACACCTCTTACCCGTACCAGAGACCGGGACAAGTACGAGGCGTTACTAGACATATACTTGGACACTTTTGGAAAATACAGGTTATAAAATTTCATTCTAATTTAAAATCGACTAAAAAACATCAGAGTGTCCCAATTATGGACCTACAAGGTCCAAAACATACATTAAAAGTGATCCGATACTAAACTGAGACCTATAGAAAATTTTAGAAAAATTACTAGAGTTATGCCTCACACGCCCGTGTGGAGGTAAAGCACACGCCCGTGTCCCTCACCCGTGTTGAATTATTTGGATTTATTTTTCAATTTGAACCTACAGGGGTTTTCACATGGCCAAGCACACGCCCGTGTTATTGGCCCATGTCCCTCACACGGCCTAGACACGCTCGTGTCATCGCCCATGTCCAAAAACCTGGACATTATGTTTATGACGTCATCATTCATTTTGAGGCACATGGCCAAGGCACACGCCTGTGTTCTAGGCCGTGCCCTCCACACGGTTGAGACACACGACCGTGTCTCTACCCGTGTGTTTACTACCATGAAAATTGACCTAAAATTTTAAGTGCAAGGGACACACGGCTAGGCAACACGCCCATGGGGCTGACCGTATGTCACACACAGCCTAGACACATACCCGTGTGTCTACCCATGTGGACCTTTTTAGGCTATTTTCCAAGCCTTTCGTGACCCTCTTTCCTCCATACACACTTAGAAACTTCAATGAAATTTTACATGGCCTAATTATACTCTCAAACAACCTTGACATAACTCATTGCATGCTAACCTCATCTCATTGGTTTAGTAGATGCTAAATTATCCTTTTTGTATTAGGGATTAACATAGCACATTTTACATTTCACACTTAGGCCATATTATAACCATATACCATTATATGCTATGTCCACTCTCAAATTATTAGGTCCCATTTCAATCATCCATTCATGATAAGCCTCATCATCATATCTTATGAAACATTTAAACATAGACATGCATCATTAGTAGGTTTACAACCTATATCAATATGATCCATATCTCATGGCCATATACAAAAGAATAAGCATACCATTTAGGCCATTACATTGGCTAACCAAATGACACATATAACAAAACAACCAAAAATCCTATGCATGCCATTAAACAAAATGGAAGTATCTATATACCAAAGCAGGACAAGTCGATAGTGTGTTGATTTTCCAATCGTCTTCCAATCTTCACGAGTCCACGAGCTCTGTAAGACAGGGAAAAGAGAAGGGGTAAGCATTTATATGCTTAGTAAGTCCGGATAACTGGAAAGTAAACTTACCGGTTAATTAGCATACAACAATATTTAGGCAATAATTCCAACAAGCATGAAATAGTTTCCCTATCACATACACTTAATCATCAAGTTAGTTTCATAACAATACATCATGTCATTAGTCTTGGATAAGCTCATCAATTCAATATTTCCATTTCTATTTCTCATGTTAATCCCGTTGAATTCCTCGGAAATCTCAATGGATAGCCCAATTACCATCAAGTCAATACAAGTGATCATCTCAAGCACACACTCCCGTGAACATTATATCTTACGACAGGATTACCAGTCTAGGCTAAATCCCCCGTAGTAGTAACTCATAGAGTAACATCGGGATTACCAGTCCAGGCTAAATCCTTCTTAATGAAAATTGGCCTCATAAACTTGGATCTGAATTGCTAGTCCAGGCTAAATTCAGTCCTCAATTGGATTACCCGTCCGGGCTAAATCCTTAATGCACCCATTTTCTTTAGGAGGCTCGATCACTCAAGGAACACCCGTCCAGGCTAGATCTTTTCTATTTTGAGATCATCAGATTACCTGTCCGAGCTAAATCCTTTTCTGCAACACATGCAGGATCTCATGTCATGTAAGCCATAATTTATCCATCGAATCTCCCTTTCTATTTCAACTGGGACATTTATCATCTTTCATTCACACAAGCACATTTCATGAATTATCATGCCATGAATATCTAAATTTTCATACATTCAAGAACATGCATGTTTAAGTATATTAAGAGTTTACTTCAGGTTATACGAACTTATTTGGTAATTGCTTCGATTTCGTATTTCGGTTATTTCGAAACCTTTCATTTTCCACGGTCGACCTCTAGAATTGGTTCCTCAAGGTCTATATCAATAAAATTTAAATATTAATACATCACATTTTTCATTTTAGGATTTAAAACTCACCCCCGAGCAAAATGACCAATTTGCCTCTAACTTTTCACACTTTTACAATTAAGTCCTAAGGCTCGTATAATGAAATGCATGAAATTTCTAAGTTACCCAAGCATAGACGAATGTATTATAAGCTCATACTAGCCCACATTTTCCTCTATTTCACATTTCTACCCCACATTTTATACTTTTTTTCATTTAGGTCCCTTTTTAGTGTTTTCATAAAAAATCACCTAGCAAAAGATGTTTATCCAACATCTAACTTTCATAACCCTCCATAAATCATCAAAGAACAACCATCTCATGCATAGGTCAAATTTATGACATGAACCCTAGCTTGAAATTTGGGTAGAAATGGACAGAGCATGTTACAAGGGTTTCAAAAATATGAAGAACATTAAAAATGGGGCTAGGGAACACTTACTATTGAGCTTGAAATGTTGGAAAACCCTAGCTATGGAGACTCCTCCAAATTCGGCAGCATGGAGAAGAAAATGAGTGAATTTTTGCTTGATTTTCCCTTTTTATTTCATTAATTAACCAAATGACCAAAATGCGCTTCCTTACTAACCTTTCCAAATTTTCCATGCATGCCCAGTTTTGTCTAAAAACTTAGAAATTGGGAAAATTACTCTTTAAAGACCTCTAATTAATATTCCAAAGCAATTTCATACAAATTTCTTCTAGAATCCAAGTTTTGCAATTTATTCAATTTGGTCCTTAATTTCTAATTGGACACCTTACACATAGAATTTCTTCATGAAACTTTAACACATACTTATTTTCATATCCTAAACCTTATAATGATCATAAAATAATTATTTTAACGTTGGATTTGTGGTCCTAAAACCACTATTCTGACTAGGCCCTAATTCGGGATGTTACATGGATACTCAAGTTGTACGATTCAATAACTCGTCAATTCTTATTCAGGAGTACCCATAGGGCACTTAATCAAGAACCACACTCTCGAGCCTCATATCGTATCACAGGATTACCAGTCCAGGCTAAATCCTTTATGTAACATATGCTTAGAAAAGCTCAATTAGGATTACCAGTCTAGGTTAAACCCTAATTGTAACATATGCTCGAGAGGGATTATATCAGGATTACCCGTCCGGGCTAAATCTTTTCTAAAATGAGATCAATAGGATTACTTGTTTGAGCTAAATCCCATCAACAACAAATGCAGGACGTCATTCATTTCGGGAAAGCACATATATTCATCGGAATTTAATATTCACATGAGACTTCACCCTTGTTCCAAAATTTCAAACATGTATTAAATTCTTCATCATAGCAATCAAACAATTCACATCAATATAAGTCACATTCTATACAAACACAACATTCAATTTAACATATTTACATGCTCGATTAAGTTACACGAACTTACCTTGACGCTTGTTCACGTTTAAAAATCTACTAGTCCGAAACCTTTTCTTTTCCTCGGTCTAACCTCGAATTTGTGTTTTCTGGATCTATATAAATAAATTTAACCATCAATTTCATACATTTCATATTCTTTAGGACTCAATTTACATCCTAGATAAAATTACCATTTTTCCCCTAACTTTTCTATAAATTCCAATTTTATCCTTAGGCTCGGAAAATGAAATTCATGCAATTTATTCCCTATTCCAAGCCAAACTAAAATTTCAAAGTAGAATTTACAGCACATATTTTCTATAAATTCTATAATTTTTCATCAATTTTCACAACTTTACATTTTAGTCCCTAAATCATGTTTTCATCAAAAATCACTTTGTAAAAGTTGTTTATCTTTCAACAACCTTTCATTTTCTACCATTAATTTCTAATTTTTAGCATATACATTCATGACCCAAATTTCATACTTTGATAACTTTTCAAATTGATCCCTCAAATAGATAGATTAAGCTTCCCGGCTTCAAAAATATCAAAATTACTAAAAACGAGATAAAGAAACTTACCCAATTAAGCCATGAAAGTTGTTTTCTCTCTCCTAGGGTTTCCATGTATTTTAGGCTGAAGATGACATAAAAATAAGATGATTTCTTTTATCATTTTTTTAATTAATTAAATATTTTTCAATTTCCAATTTAGTCCTTGCCCTTTTTCTATATTTCCATGGATGAGTCACCAAAATATTTACATATTTTTCTTTAATGGTCTAATTGCCATATAAGGACCTCTAGTTTTGAATTCCATAGCTATTTAATCCTTTTAGCTACTAGTTGTAGCTACTAGAATTCAACTTTTGCATTTTATGCAATTTAGTCCTTTTCGTAATTAAGCACATAATCAATAAAATTTTCTTCTTGGTATTTTCACATGACATTTCTAACATATTACGGACCATGTAATAAAATAAAAATAAATTTTATTTCCAGATCGGATTTGTGGTTCTGAAATCACTGTTCCAATTTCACTAAAAAATGGGCTATTATAAGTTCGAGGGAACTTAGTGAGATCCGAAAGTAGAATTTTAAGAAAAATGTGAAACATCTAGTACAAAAATTAATTTCTTGATAATCACATTCATTATTTCTAACGGGCGACTCTTAGCGACTGCCCAAGTAATTTCTACATTTGTATACTTTAATGTAAGTAAAAGCCTGAGTTCAAATAGATAAGGAACCGGAAGCTGGTACGTTGGGTATAGACTTCTACAATATGTATTCATAGCCCAAGAAATGGGTAAATGGTATCCTCTCATTGGCATTACATGATAGATGAAAAGTAAATATGGTCACGAGTTTTTTTTTTTTTTTGATAAATGACTTAATTAACTTTTCATGAAGGAAGATGTAATGGTTACCATGAGATAAAATAAGATCATATTAGGAGAACAGATTTATCCTAAATATATTAAGGATATATTATGAGTGTAACACACTTATGACAAGATCATTGGACTACCACTAATCAAGTAACTTCAGTAATGATATATAATTGGGGAGAGCTCAGTCACGATACTATAGTGGAATAACTTTGTGACTAAATGAGTTTATAATTAATAGGCGAAAAGTTGAAACTTAATTATAAATCATTTGAGCCCTAATTGCATATGTTTAATTAATCCCTCTGTAGCTTGTTGAAAGTATAAATGAATTGTATATAGAATCAAATGAACATAAATGGATAGAAATGATAAAGTTAGAGAAATAAGTTACATTCGGAAATGAATATGGTTTAAGTAAGAAAATAACCTGAGAATTAATTTAAGCTTTTTGAATTATTATTGGACTCGATAAAGGAGAAATCGAAAACCCTTCATAATACATATGAGGGGCGGCAACCCTAGTTTATTTAGCTAGGCTTTTCTACCCTTCTCTTCTAGTTGAACTAGGGGACTAGTTTTTATATTAAATAAGTATTATTTGTATTCTACTAATTCAACTAAGATTCTTCTATATCTGCCTATAAATAGATGGCACTAATAGGGCTAGAAGATATACAAGAAAATATACAACTTTGAGATATTGTTATTCTGCCAAAAAATAGTGAGAATTTATTTGTCACACCCCAAAAATCGACGAATCTGAAAAAAAATGATTAAGGTAGGCATGTAAACTGTTAGGCGCGTTGTGGTAACTTAATCTGCCATCATGTTGGCTTGAAGGCAAGTTAGAGTATTGGCATATACTAGTGTTAAAGAATCCATCCATTGGTGGTATCTAAGGAATTTATCGTAAGATATTTCCAAGAGAAGAAAGATTACGCCCAAGAAAGTGTGCGCCTATAAGGAGGTACACCCTAGAGTTTTGTTTGAGCGCTAAGAGGCCGTTAGGTGCATGATAGAAAAATGACAATACAAACTGAAAAGCAATTAGAGGGTGTTTAATATTCTTAATTAGATGTATTTACCTATTTAATTTTTTTTTACTTTTAAATTAAACTAATTTATTTTATTTAAATCTTGTACTTATTGCATATATGTTGTTATTATTAGTTTCAAATCGTATGTTCATTATTTATTGGATGTCATTTTTACATCATACATTATTCTAAATTTCTAGTTTCTACACGCGTATGTATGTAATGTATTTATTTTTTCTGAAATCTTACAAGTACAATCAAAGTATAAATATAAGTACATGTCCAAACAATCATAAAGTGTAGAATCAAATTATTACAACACTGACAGATTAAGAACTAGAATAAAATGTAAAATCAAAAAATTACAACACAAATAAGTTAAAAACTAAAATAATCCTAACTAAAACTTACCCTTGATGATAGAACACTATGGGACTCAAAAATATAATTACAACATAATCCTAACTAAAAACTTACCCATGATAATAGGACATTGTGGGATTAGAAAATATAATTGCAACACAAATAGACTAAAAACTTTACGCATATAATTATTAGTCTAATAAATTAAAAAATATACCAATATTTAAAGAAAAATTTAAATCCTACCTCAAATGGCAAAAGAATCCTACCTTAACTTTGAAACCCCTAGAAATTCGATCATTTGACTCTCTTTCCTTCTCCGAAATCCAAAAGCAAATAACTTAACCCACGTGAAGCACAGGTTTTGTATTTATTTTCCTTTAGTTTCTCTTACTACAAAAACTGAGCTACTTACAATAAAACTCAATCTCAACGTTAGCGCGTGATCCACACACTTCATTGAAAATAATGGAAATGTAAGGGGGTCAGCTTCCCAGGAAATTTGCAAATCTTCGGCTTCCTTTGGTTCACCGTTTGAAGCCAGTGAGGTGCAGTTGGACTACCAACCTCACTGGGAAGCTGTTTGGTTGAGTGTTTCAGTGCAACCAAAATCAATTCTTACCACACTGCTATCCCAAAAATCAACTGGAGCTTTCAGCAGCAGTAAGCTCACTGGTTGAACTTCCATTTATTATTTTACTATTTTATCCTTAAAGTTTCTTTATCAATCTGTTTTTTTTTTTTTAGATTTGGCAGCCAAATTCTACTGATAGCGGGGAAAGAAATACCTCTGCTGCAAGCTGTGTCAAGTCATCCTCAATCGAAGACTGATAAGCCTGTGATTGTAAGTGTTAAGCTCAAATTTATCCCTTTGGAGTCTTCTTGATGCTTTCTGTGTGCCATTTCTTTTCATTTCTGGGTGTATTTGTGCATTTTTCTCTCCCACGCCCTGTCACTATCCCCAAACCTCCCTTGTCTCCCAATCTGCTTTCCCCCCTATGGCTTATGCCTTTAATAAAAATCCCTCATTTTTTCCATTCTTAAGACAGACTTCATTCATTGACCCAACTTTATCATCATTCTTTGACCATGGCATCGGTTAGTTCTTGTTTTCTTTTCCTTTCTTTTTTTAATTGATTTCTCCATTTGCAATATGATTTTTGTTCATAGTTTTTTCCTGCTATTTCTTTTGTTTCAAACTTTGGGTTTTCTTCATTTCTTTGTTGATCCAACAATTGGTGTAACTTTCTGCTTATTTGAGGTTAATTGGATCCTTGGGAAGTACTTTAGTCTTTGATTTTTTCTTCTGAATGTGTGTGCTTATAGTAAGCAATAGATTATATATCTTAATTTTTTTGTTTAAGGGACTGAATTTTACCAATTTCTTGTTTAGCTTGGATAATGCAAATAAACTGAAGAAATTCACACCTTACTCTTTCCTAATTTTGATGTGGAAAATCCCTTTATTGCATTAATTTTATACATTAGCAGATGTAGTTCTTGTTATGTATTTCTAAAAAACAATGTTGGAAGTGTATCTACCTTTGGTTCATTTTGACTTTGTGGATTGTTGCATTCAATAAGCCATTTTTACTGAAACACGGTCCTAAGAACTTGAATCTATTTATACGTAACTTAACTGATGATAAATCTGATCTTTTTAAACATTGGTTTCATATGACAAAGAGTATTGCTCTGTAATATGATTGGTTTTTATAAATGTGCTTGCACTGTGTTTAATTTGAAATGATAATTTTTTCTGCTTAGCTGCTTTCACCAAAAGCCATTTTTAGAGCTAACTTGAATTTGTTAATTTCTGCAACTTACACCAAATGTCATCGACATAAAAACATAGAGCTAGTATAACTTTTACTAGAAATATCTTTCGTGTGTTCTGATTCAGTGACATGTTCAAGATTCTTAGCTTTGTTGTGAAATTAACTTCAAGATACAGAATGACTGTATCGAGGCAGAACAACACGAGTTATTGGGTGGTACCATTCACATCCCCATATTACTGTTATTCCTTCTCATGTTGATAAGTTTTGAACATTAGTTTTGTTTTTGCGTTAACTTTCTCACTGAGGTGGCCAAAGTTATTTTCGCAATTACTATGCTCTTGTTCCAGGTACTTCTAGCATTTTATTAACCTTCAACTTTCGAATAGGAGGTGTTTTTTCACCCATATAGGTAAAATGGGGTTTAAGAACTCCACAAACAGGTTCATATGCCTGTCAAGTGTTCATTTAGCTATAAATAAGTCAACATTGAAGGATTGAGTCAGCATATATAGTTTTTAGACATATCACATTCAGCATGCAGATAAACCCTCTTGTGAAATTTTAAACTCTTTTACTAAGTATTGCTGCCATTTATTCTTTGTTTTTTCTTCTTTAATTATCATAAAGTTTGTGAGGCTTAGACCATTTTCTCCTATTGAATCCCTATTCTTCAGTAAATCAAGTTTGGTGTCTAGTGCATGACTCTTTTGCCCTTTTGGAGTTGTATTCTCAATTGAGTTTTGGTTTTACCTGTTGAATTTAAGGTTGATTTAGATTTGTTTTCTATACTAGGTTAGATAAGTCAAAGTAAACAGGAGGGGTCTGAAAGAGGGACGGGATTACAAAATTCGTCAACTATTTCTGTAAGCTCACAAATTCTCCTTGTATAAGACAATAGAAATTATATTTAGTGGGGACACTCCTGACATGCAGGAACAAATACATTATGTTCGTTTCTAACCATTATCAGATAATTTAGAGGTGTCAAGGACAGAGAGATCTACTGTATTAGTTGTGGAAATTAGAGGGATTGCTCAGATAAAAATTGTTTGTGCTGATTGACGTACAGTGTTAGAAAAAGTTACTAAGCAAAGCCTGTATAAGATCAGTGTGCTTGCTATTAGCATTCAGTAGGAATAGGAACAGTTGCATTTCAAAGATTAGTGGAAGTACAAGTCCATCAATTATATCTTATGAAATGTTCAGATTCTTTTTATTATATCGTTTGTTAGATGTAACTGTTGTTCTTATTTAACTCTTTCTCTCTTTAAAGGCTCAACATAAGAAAGTTGGTGAGAAATCTCTTCTTTCAATTTCTTCATTAGTGCAGGTAAGAAATTTACTTCCACAACTCTATGATTCTGATTCCAATTGTATCATTAGTTTTTGCATCACTAATTTTGTAACACCCCGTACCCGAGACCGTTGCCGGAATCGAACACGAGGTGTTAACGGACTTAATTCATTACTTAAACAGCTCATACAATTCATTTTAAAATTTTCCAGACAAGCTGGCTAACTGCATCATAGTCGCTTTAAAAATCATATCTCGAGTTCCAAAACTTGAAATCCAATTCTGTAAATTTTTCCTGAAACTAGACTCATACATATATCTACTAATTTTTTCTATAATTTTTGGTCAGGCCAATTAGTACAGTTTATTAGTTAAATTCTCCCTCATTTCAGGGTTCGACTACTCTGACCTCTGTGTATTACGAATCAGATATCTCCCTGTATAAAGCTTCAATGACTATGCCGTTTGTCTCTAATAAAACTAGACTCAACAATGAATCTGTACATATAAATCATGACTTTTAATTATCTTTTTAAAATTTATGGTGAATTTCAAAAGTCATAATAGGGGATCTAGAAATCGCTCTGGCCCTATTTCACAAAAATTTAAACATCTCATAAAATATAGCTCGTATACCTGTTTTGTTTCTTCCATATGAAAATAGATTCATCAAGCTTCGATTCCATAACTTATTCATTATTTAATTCCATTTCTACTATTTTTAGTGATTTTTCAAATTCATGTCACTACTGCTGTCTGAATCTATTTTGTGATAAATTTTACCTATTTCATGGTTTCCATGGATTAGCTAGCAATTTGACATACATAGCACCAAATATGATCATGATTAGCCATTCCAATGGCTAATAATTACCAAGCATTTCCATACCTCTCAATAACCATATCATAAGACCATATATACAAAATGATTATAATGCTATACTCAAAATATATATGCCATTTTCGCATGGCTATACGAATATATATACATTACCAAAAGATTCTTAATTAACAACAAAGGTCGGTCCTATACATGCCATTATCAAAGTTCAACTAAAAGAGTACCAAAAAGGGGCTTAGATAGTGTGGATGACTTCGACTTTGACACTTCCGAGTCCGATAGCTGACGAACAAAATCTATAATACAGAGAATTTAAGCAACAGAGTAAGCGTTTCGATGCTTAGTAAGCTTATAAGTAAGGAAATCATTTGAAACAAAAACATAAAAGAAATAGCATTCATAAGGATAAATAATTGTCTATGCACAAGATCACATATTCATTTTAATTTACACTTCTATCAATATGTTTACACATTCGAAGTCAAACTTAACTAAATTTCATTTGAATCAATTTCATGTAACTCGAGTGAGCTATAGACTTCATATAACCCTAAGGAATGGTCGGGAGAGCATTATTCGATTACATAATCACAACTTATACTGTACCACATTTTTCCAATGTATATACGATCCATACCTGGTCATATTAGGGATTATGAACACATTAATCGGAATTATTACGACAGAATCACGCCTTTCCAAACATAATTACTTTCGGAATTTGGCTCGGATGTAACAACCAGCACGAATGCCTTCGGGACTTAACCCGGTTATAATAACCCGCACGAATACCTTCGGGACTTAACCCAGTTATAATAACCCGCACGAATGCCTTCGGGACTTAACCTGGTTATAATAACTAGCACAATTGCCTTCGGATCTTAGTCTGGATATAGTAACTAGCACAAATGCCTTCGGATCTTAGCCTGGATATCATCCGAATAATCATGCACATATATCAATATATCATAACACATCTGTATTTCATTTTCATTACTAGAACTCAAGCACAAGACACTTATAAACCATTCCCATTTTCGGCTCAATAGCCACATACAAAGAGCATGATTTCGATTTGCTTTATAACATGATCTCTATACACATTCGGCTACCAGTCATAAGTATAAACTAATTACCTCGATACATAATTCAAGTAGAATCATTATATCACCGTTTATTTGTTATGCTTATATGCCGTGATTTAATCAAATCATAAACTAAGTTCCATTACTCAAAGACTTACCTCGGATGTTGTTGAACGATTTCAACGGCTATTCGATCACTTTTTCCTTTCCCCTATCCAACTTTGATCCTCTAAGCTCTTGAGCTAAATCAAACAATTTACTTCCCAAATCAAACATAGTCATACGGCATCCATATACATTTTAGAACCAATTCACTTGAATTAATTGCCCACTTAAGTCTCTCATCATTTCATTTTCAAATTTGTATATTTGGTAAGTCACATTAAACAACTATACATATAGCTTTAATACATTTTATACTAGCCGAAATGTACCATCAAGATATACCTTACTCAAATAATTTACCTTGGCCGAACATGTACAATGTTTTGTAGCTTAATAATTATAATATACATCATGTATTTATAATATTTATGTGGCCAATTATCCATGGTCATACACACACACAATCAAAAATAAATACCAAAATTTTCATATCCTTTATGCCCTAAGCCGAATACACTTGTCATGTTCACCTACATTTTTCAACAATTTCTTCTTAATCAAACGCATATTTGGCTAGAACCATGGAAATTTTTAGCAATTTTTTTAATTTAACACCTAATCGATTATAACACATTTAAGCATTCTTTTCATTTTATTAACTCAAACCACATACATTACTCAAGTACAACATTTTCATATTCGCCATTAGCACCAAACATAATAGCCAATTCTTCCCACTTTGAATCTATGCATCTATTTGATCATAGTTTGTTCAAGCACTCATACAACAAGACTCATCCAATTTAACAAGAAACAAAAACCTTATTTCTCCATAGCTACTATGGCCGAAAGTTCTAGGCATCTCAATACCGAAATTTCTAACATGGGTTACCTAAAGAACTTGGTGATTAGTTCAAATTTATCTAACATTTCAAAAATTTACATGAATTTCATACCTCAATGAAGACCTAAATGACTAAATGGCTCCTTTCTCCCCAACTCTTCTTCTCTTTCGGTTTTTGGAAAGAAACAAGGTGAATAATTTGTTGTTTTCACCCACCTACTATTTTATTTCTTTATTTTATTACATTCATTCATGATAATATGGCATTTAACTAAATAAAGCTTATAAAAATTATCATATTTTATAATATAATAGTAACATGGCCGGCCACTAACTAGAAATGGGTAAATTAACATGCAAAACCATTCCTTTAAACACATGCATTATTAAACCATTAAAAATTAACCAATCACATTTCAAAAGTATCACATATAAGTCCTATTGAATAAATTCACATGCAAATGGCCAAATCAAAGCTTGAAACTTTCACACTTGTATTTACTCACTTCATAAACATGAAATATAACTTATAATTATTTTTATAGCTCAGATTTGTGGTCCCGAAACCACTTTCCGACTAGGGTCAAATTAGGGCTATCACAAATTTCACTATTGATTCTCAGTAATATTAATAATCTTGATGGTTTTATGTTGTATCTCATTAAGCTTCTGATAAAGAAGGAAACTACTCCAAGCTTGAGTTAAATATGTGTTGCAACAAGTGATTAGAACTTGTAGGCTACGCTGAAGACCAACGATTGGGTTTATTAGTGGTTTAATGTTAATCTTTTAGGTTTCTTCTGATGAAATGGGATCACTTTGTATTGAGTGTTAAATTGTGTGACTGATTAAGAAACTGACTTAACCATACATGCTTTTTGGTAATACCAACATGGTTATTCATTGTGATCCTAGTTGATGCTTTTTAGATATTTTGGGTAAAAAATGTAGGGAAGTTAGAAGAATTCCAATTGCCATGCTGAAAGTAGAGATGCAGCAGGTTGGTGAAATGTTTTTAATTTCACATAGATTTGGCTTCTTTTTACGTTTTCTTGATCTTTTGCAATAAATATGGTGGGACACAGCACTATGCAGTGTTCAACTTTGATGAGACTAATGTTAGATGAGCCATCAATTTTGTTTTATCTTTCCATAGTGAAGTTATGTTCCTAGCCTTCTTTTATTTTTGTGTGGCTATATTTTTTATGCTTCACTTGTGCGTCTACTGGTATGTGTGTCTGTGTTATAGCTGAACCATAAAAAAGTTGTTCCTTTAATTTTCTTAATAGTTTATATAATTTGAACTCTATTCATATTATGGGTTTTCTGGCAAAATGCTTCCAATTATGCATCCTTTTGGTTGACAAAAATGTGTTTGGGTTGCATTCTATAAACTAAATATCTGTACTACTATTATCGTGGTATATCTCCACTGAGATTATTATTGAGCATGCTAGGTTGTTTGCATTCCTATTGTTTTTATACCTTTAGGTATATCACTACCTTGTAGGTATATCATTAATATCATGCTTGGAATAATTTAACGGCACTTAGCCTGCTAGATTTAACCTGAATTCATTTCAACGGCAACTAGCCTGCTAGGCTCTTAGCCTGAATATCACACATAGTAATTTCATTCACTTTATAGCATTGACTAATATCCAATTTCATAATGCATTCGGTCATTACATGATACAATATATTTAAGTTACCATTCACTTATATTAATTCATAGCATATTCGGCTATCACACTTAGCCATTACTAGATTCATACTTATATCATTTACCCTTGCTTCTCCGAAATACAATTGTCATTTATCATTCTCTATAAACTCTTAACATATAATTCATTGCCATCCACAATTCAATTAAACATGTTAGCCTTTTCGGTTCATAACGTAAATAAATTTAAATATGATTGGTAATCTTAATGCTTGAGTTACTTTTCTGTTGTAGGTACATCATTTTGAGCTGCCCTGAGCTTCCTCTTACTTTTGCTTATCCCACTCCGAAGTTTCCAACTCCAAATTTTGAGTATCATACTGCCTTCGACGGTGTTGTGTTTGGAACTGTAAGTAATTGATCACCAACATGGCATTGATATAATTCTTAGCTACTCTGTTATCGCCAGAATTATTGTAAGAATGCATCTTTGGTGAATTACTGCCTCTAAAGTTAATTAGTAATATTGAATGCATACAGTTGAAGACCATAGGCATGAAAAAACATGAATAACAGGATGTATGCTAACTTTTGGATAACAGGAACACTATTTATAGTTGGAGGTATGGCTTGTTCTTTGCTCTATTGAGTGAAATTTTCCTGTCGGTAATATGGCTTTTGTACTTTCTTCTTATTTTATTTTCATATCTACATGACACATGACACATGAATTGTATCTCATTTTGGAAGATTCTTTATGCTTACACTTGTTTGATGGAGTTATATGTATCTGCACAGTTATTTGTTATTTAATGCCCTGTTTTATTTACTGATTTATGCTGTCCAAAGTAGGACATATTGATTTCATTTCTACTGCCTAGTGCCCTATTGTATTACTGATTTATGCTTACATACTGATTTATGCTTACACTTGTGTTATTTAATGCCCTATTGATTTCAAAATAATAATAATAAATGGTAAAGACACGAAAATTTGTGGAGAGAGATAGTACCTTAGCAACAAAAGCTGTTTGGGATGACGAGCTGACATTGATATTTTGTGAACTTTGCGTGAATGAAGTCAATGCTGGTAATAGACCGACAACTCATCTAAACTCAAAAGGATGGGAAAATGTTGTTGCTCTTTTTCAAGCAAAAACACAAAAATTATGGAAAACCTCAATTAAAAAATAAGTGGGATACATTAAAAAAGGAATGGAGGTTATGGAGGGAGTTGCTTAAGGACTCTACAGGTATTGGATGGTGTCCATCTAAAAGGACGGTCGATGCTACTGAAGAATGGTGGGCTAAAAAAATACAGGTTAGTGTTAACATTGTCATTATTTTAATGCATAAAGTTTATTGAAATTAATCATTTACAAATATAGAAATCTGAGTATAACGTTTAACATTTAACATTTTATGTAGGAAAATCCTGATTTTAAAGGATTTAAGAAGAAAGGAATTGAACCACGATTGAATGATTTAATGTGGCAAATGTTTGGTGGCATTGTAGCCACTAGAAAGAATGCATGGGCACGTTCGTCTGGTGTTCTTCCAAGTGGGGTTCCTATGGGAGATGATACACCTAATGAGGGATTTGGTGATTCAGATGAAAATAGCAATGAGAATGAAGATATCCCTCCTAATGAGGTACCATCAAACCCTTCTCATGAAACTCCTAATCGAAGAAATGAAACACTTGGGGTTGTACACGGTAAAGGAAAAAAATCAAGTTCAAGTAGAAAATCATCAAGAAATTCATTAGCTACTCATATTGAGAAATTGTGTGAGAGTATGGCTAGTCCAAGGAAGTCAGTGAATGAATGAAATTATTTTTCCTCACTCTGAATATTCTATTTCAAATGCAATGGATGCTTTGCGTGATTTGGAAGATGAAATTCCAAAAAAAGATGAACTGTACTATTTTTCCATCAAAATGTTCCAAATACCGGTGAAACGAGAAGTGTTTTTGAACTTAGATCCAGATGTTAGAGTTTGGTGGCTTCGACGTGAATATGCTGAACAAAATCCGATTGTATCATTTTCATCCTTGGTAGCAACATCCTCATTTCCCTTCCAACCGTACCATCCACCACCTCCACCATAAGCTCCTTAGAATTATTATTGTAATATAACTATGCTAGTTTTTTATATGTAAAACTAATGTATGATCTACTTTTTCATTTGCAAAACTAATGTATGATCTACTTTTTTATATGTGAACCTAATGTATTATCTACTTTTTTATATGCAAAACTAATGTATGATCTACTTTTTTATACGTAAACCTAATGTATCATATTTTTTATAATATCCCGAATTAGGGCCTAATCGGAATAGTGGTTTCGTGACCACAAATTCGAGATAGAAATAATTATTTTATAATTATTTTCAGGTTTATGATATGAATGCATGACTGTGTGAGAATTTCGTGAAGAAATTCTATATGTAAAGTGCTTAATTTGAAATTAGGGACTAAATGGAATAAGTTGCAAAACTTGCATTCTAGAAGTTTTTCATATGAAATTGATTTGGAATATTAATTACGAGGATTTAAATAGCAAATTTACCAATTTCTAAAATTTTGGACAAAAATGGGCTTATACATGAAAGATTATAAAGAAAGGCATTAAGGGCATTTTTGTCAAATGGTCAATATAGCCATTAAAAAAGGAAAATAACACAAAAAAATCTGCTCATCTTCTCCATAGAAGCTGCTGAAATTCTCCTAACACCATAGCTAGGGTTTTCAACATTTCAAGTCTTGATTGTAAGTGATTTCCATGCCCATTTTTAATGTTCTTTTCGATTTTAAAATCTAGAAAGCATGTTCTATCATTTTTTTTAGTAATATTTTGAGCTAGAATACATGTATGAAAATTTACCCATGTGTGACATAATTTTATTTTGATGAATAATGAAGGAATATGATGTGTTAGTGTGTGTTTAACAACTTGTACCTACTGATTTTATGTGAAAACTCCTAAAAAGGGGACTTAATTGTAAAAAGGGTAAAATCGAAGGTAATAATCTGATATTAATGTAGAATATAGGCTGTTATGGATACTAGGAAATTTGGCTATGTCTATATGTTATGTATGTTTAATGTACTACCTAGTCCTTGAAAATTCATAAAAAATGTGAACTTTGTTATAAAACAGAATCCTGCAGTAGTAATGATGTGAGTTTGAAAAATCACTAAAAATAGTAGAGACAGGATTAATGACGAATAAATTATAAAATTGAAGCTTGATGAGTCTATTTTCATATGGAAGAAACGAAATAAGCAAATGAGAGGTATTTTATAATATATTTAAGTTTTTGCGAAACAGGGCCAGAGCGATTTCTGGATCCCCTGTTCTGATGTTGAAAATTCATTACAAATTGTACAAAAATAATTAAGAGGCATACTTTATATGTGAAGATTTCTTATTCAATCTAATTTTAATAGAAACAAACGGCATAGTCATTTGAATTTTTTACAGAGAGAAAAATGATTCTTAGTGAATAGGGGTCATAGCTGTCGAGTCCTGAATCAGGGGAAATTTTAACTAATAAACTGTACTAATTGGCCAAACCAAAAATTCTATAAAACAATTAGTAAATAGATATATGAGTCTAGTTTCCGGAAAAATTTATGGATCTTAATTTCGAGTTTTTTAACTCAAGATATGATTTTTTTAGTGACTGTAACGCAGATGAACAGCTTAATATAAATGTTGAAGTCAATGGTTTAAAATTGTCCGAATGATAAAATTAGGTTTATTAACACCTCAAGCTCGACTCCGGCGACGGTATCGGCCGTGGGGGTGTTACATTTTTTATGTTTGGTATTTTTAGCTATGATTTTATTCAATTTTTTATGTTGTATAGAATGTCACAAGTTATTAATTTATTTTTATTTGATTACTTTTTCAGGTTATGGATGAATTTAACAATATGTATAATAGTTTTTATATGAATTATGATACCCCTGAATTAAGTGAAGAAGCTCAACGAAGAATAGCCACAATTGTTACACAAGTTCAGCACAACAATTATCATGAAGAGGAAGAACAAGTGTTAAGCAGTGTATTGCTACACCATGAAACTTATTTCACTAAGCAACCGTGTATGGATTCAAATTATACAGGTCAAATGTGGGTGGACGAAGTATTAAATGGGCATGATGATCGTTGCATGAATAGCTTTAGGATGCCAAAAAATATATTTCACATGTTGTTGCATGATTTGCAAACAAATTATGGCTTAAAGCATGGGAAGGTATCTGCGATGGAGAAGTTAGCATTATCATTGTATATTCTTGGAAATAGAGAATCAAATTCAAATGCAGCAGAGCGATTTCAACAATTTGGGGAAATCGTTAGTCAAATTTTTACTGATATGTTACATATATTTGCTAGAATGGGAATAGACACGATTAAACCCATTGAAGGTCATTTCGAGGAAGTACCGAACCATATTCGACATGATACAAGATATTGGCCTCACTTTAAGGTAAAATTTACACAATCTTTATATTTTTAAAATATAAATTATTTCTAACTTTTATCTCATTACTTGTATTTATTTTAAAGGATTGTATTGGGGCCATAGATGGAACACACATAAAAGCATGCATTTCGCCTTCTTGTCAAATACCTTATATCGGACGGAAAGGTGAACCAACTCAAAATATTATGGCAGTTTGTGACTTCAACATGTGCTTTATTTTTGCATTTCCTGGTTGGGAAGGAACAGCACATGACAGTAGAATTTTGTTGCAAGCACTTAGAAAACAATAGTTAAAGTTTCCACACCCTCCACCAGGTTGAACTTTAATTTTTTTAATTAATCTTTACATAAAAAAATAATATTAAAATTTTTAATTTATTTTTAAACTGATATTATGTTTTACTTTTTTGTAGGAAAATATTATCTTGTGGATTCAGGATATCCACAAATGGCAGGTTTTCTAGGTCCATATAGGGGGGAACGATATCATTTACCTGACTTTCATCGAGGTAATCATCGAGCAACTGGAAAAAAAGAAATTTTTAATCATGCCCATTCTTCGTTACGCTATGTGATTGAACGAACATTTGGAGTTTGGAAAAAAAATGGCCAATATTAAGAGATATTCCAAGCTATTCATTCGACAAGCAAGTTTTAATAGTTATTGCAACAATGGTTTTGCATAATTACATTGGAAGAAATGCTTGGTCAAATGATGAGGATTTTCGACAATTTGAGAATATACCCGACATGCCAATCTCTTCAGGCCATTTTGATAGAGGTGAATCGAGTTCTTCTAACAATGAAAGTGACCTTGAAATTGCAATGTTAAGGGAAACCATTGCAAATAGTTTAATGAATCAATATTTGTAAAAACAAATTTTTATTAAAACCTAATTTCTAGTAATAATGAAACTTGTTATGTCTTACATTAATATATATATTTTTTATTGAAAATAATTCGTTTAGATAATTCAAAATTTGATCCAAGTATAATGTTACTATTTACAAAAATAATATTTATCATTGTTATAAAAGAATATTTAACTATAAAAAATTAAAAATTATTATCATTTTATCTAATAAATAATTTAAATTAATTATATAATTCATTAAAATATTTATAATAAAATATTAAAAGATACATTTTAATATTTTATTAAATAAATTTATAAATTCACATATTTTAATAATTTTATATAAGTAAAATAATTTAAAAACTTCTATTATATATCAATTCTAATATGATGTCTTTAATAGTCATTTTTCATTTTCACATCACCGCTACAGCTGCGTTTGAATCCAAACACACACTCCACCGCTGTTTCTAATCTCACCGCTACAATATCCAATCTCACCGCTACAGTAACTAATCTCACCGCCACCGCTATTTTTAACCTCACCGAAGGTAAACACACCGTTCATTCAAACTAAGCCTTCAACTCGTTTATTTATATTCTTTGCTTTCTCTTTTTCTCAAATCCAGACACTCAAATTAGTTGAAAATCTAAGGCTTAGTTTGGTTTGTTTCAAACTAATTGAAATAGTTGACTAGTTATAGTAAACAAAGACAATGGAGGTCTGAATGCGGAACTCGAACAGCTGTTTCAAAATTCGATATGCAGTCAAAGTCTCTGTTTTATGACATTTCCCCCCGGGACAACCTTCATAATAACGGGTTTGGTCTGGACTCCAAGTCGTCCCATTTTTTCTCCATGGATAGTTCGAAAGAAGCAAACAAACCAGATTCTGCGTCGGGGAACAGTGACGGTGGTTTTGAAATGCCGGTGGAGTCGTCGGGTTCGAATCACGCGCCAGGTGTTGGTTGTTGTCATTCGAACGCTGCGGTTAAGGTTCAGAAAGTGTACCGGAGTTACTGGACACGGCGTAGAATAGCCGACTCCGCTGTTGTCGCTGAAGAATGGTAAGTCTATAAAATCTGTCCATTTCTCTGCTTTTTTTTTCTTTAAGAAGAAAATTGGCAGTGATTATTTATTTATTGCAGGTGGAGGGTTTTAGATTATGCAAGGCTTAATCACAGCACAATCTCCTTTTTTAATTATTCCAAACCAGAATCTGTTGCTTCAAGATGGAATCGTGTTGTCTTAAATTCTTCTAAGGTAACTTCTTTTTTATTAAAAATTTCGTAAATTCAAAAGTTGGAACTGTTTTTTGACGGCGATCCTTGATTTTCCCTTGTTTCGTCCTTTAGGAAAAAAAAAATCACAAAATATTGTTTTATTTATTTCCATAAATAACAAATAATGGAATTTTGTCAGGTCGGGAAAGGATTGTTCAAAGACGCCAAGGAGCAACAATTGGCTTTTCGACATTGGATTGAAGCTGTACTTTTTTTCACCTTAGCCCCTTTCACTTAAATAAAAAATGAACAGATTTTTTACTTTTTATTTATTGTTACTCTAGATTGATCCACGCCACCGCTATGGCCATAACTTGCATATTTACTACGATGAGTGGTGTCAATCTGATGCTGGTCAGCCATTTTTCTACTGGTAAAACCTCCAACATTGCTGTTACACACGTGACAAATGTCCAAATAATTTTATAACCTACAAAATTAAAAAAGTGGCTCGAAATTTACAGGTTGGATATAGGGGAAGGGAAAGAGATTGACCTCCAAGAATGTCCGAGATCAAAGCTTCGACAACAATGTATTAAGTATCTGGGACCTGTACGTGCTTTTATATTTTAGATTCAATTTTCAATAAGATTCAACTTGTTAGTTCTGGTTGTTGCAAAATTCTGATATGAATTTCATTTTGTTTCCGGTCTATGGTGGCGGAAACAGCAAGAGAGGGAGCATTATGAGTACATTGTTTTTGAAGGAAAGATTATCCATAAACAAACTGGAAATGTTCTTCATACAATCAAAGGATCGGAAGGCCGGAAATGGATATTTGTTGTGAGCACATCCAAGAAATTGTACGCCGGCGAGGTAAGCATCGACACTGACTGTTTTGAGTGTTTCCTCTAGGAGATAGGAAAACCAACGATTTTAAATTTTTTTGTTCCTTGTAGAAGAAGAAAGGGATGTTTCACCATTCTAGCTTCTTGGCTGGAGGAGCGACGTTTGCAGCCGGTAGGCTGGTGGCGGAGCAGGGAATATTAAAGGTATAGGTTCAGAATCATCAAGGACCCCTTCCAGGGGCGTAGCTAGGGGTGACAGGGGCTGCCCCAAATGAAAATTTTAAAATTTTTAAAATTTTAAATTAATAAAAGTAAAATTATACTTTAATTCCTGATAAAAATTTAATTTAAACTTTTAAAAATTACAAAAATATAAGCTATTAAAATGGTGAAATTATATTTTTATCATTGTAAAAATTACAATTTAACTTCGATTCCCCTAACAAATTTTTCTGGCTTTACCCCAACCCCTTATGTTGGTTGCATTTTGAATGACTGTTGTTCATCAAGTTTTGCTTTAACTTGTATAGATTGACATTTGATTTCTTTTCTTTTTCAGTCTATTTCTGCATATAGTGGACATTACCGGCCAACAGACGATAGTCTTGATAATTTTCTATCATTTTTGAAGGAGAAAGGAGTGAACCTTAGTGAAGTGGAGGTAACCTTTCAATACATACTTGAATTAAACCTTCCTTCCTATTGTAAATATGATGGCTGACTTTTATCTCGTGTTTAGATACGCCGAGCGTCTGATGATTCTGATGACTATGGCAATGACAAATCCGGAAGTGGTGGGACTGCAGTTGAAGTTTCAGTGCCTATTGAACCTGAAATTAACAGTGAAGAGAAGAATGTTTCACTGCAGTCATCGGAAACTAATCAAACAGGGGCCTCATATACTTACAAAAGGACTTTATCCGGTGGTCTTCAGAGTCCAACAGTTGAGGTGCCTAAGAAAGCTATATTGCAAAGGATCAACTCGAAGAAGGCAGTCAAATCATATCAATTAGGACATCGGCTGTCACTCAAATGGTCAACTGGTGCTGGTCCGAGGATTGGGTGCATTGCCGACTATCCCGTAGAACTGAGACAAGAAGCACTTGAGTTTGTCAACTTGTCCCCGATAACTCCTCACACCCCTTCACCATTCATGTCTCCACATACCCCGTCAACGCCTTCATCATACAGGCATCTAGGCGATCTTCCACCAGCTACGACTCCGTCGACATCACATGACCACTAATGTTAACGGGACGTTCTTGGTATCTGTGTGTAACATAATGTAAAATTATTTTTTAAGCCTTTAAATTTTTTTAAAAATTTTAAATTAGTAAAAATAAAATTGTACTTTGAACCCTTTTAAAATTTTAAAAATTTGATTTAATTTTTTACAAATTATAAATATATAAAGTATAAAAAATTAAAATTTTATTCATTCCCCTTAAAAAGTTTTTCTGGCTTAGCCCTTAATTTACCATTAAATTTTGTGGTTTTAGTGCTAAATGATGCACTAGTGAATGTAAATATGATGACGTGCTTTAATGTCAGTTGAGCATTTTTGGAATGGCTATACCATTATGGTAGTTGAGGGGTGATGTGTTTCATAAATATCCATTTGCTGTTTATGCCACCATGATTTCATATTTTTGGAGATGCAGCAACAACTGTTACACTAAAACTAGCCTTAGTGCCGGGGGATTACTAATTCTTGCCATAATTTATTTTGTTTTTTCAATTATGAAATCAAATTTACAATAATAGTTTAGAATTCACTAAGTTGATTATTAAATGAAACTCTAGATAATCCTAAAAACACTATTTTCAATTTTTTTTAAATTACAAATAATTTATGTATACATTAAAAACTTCTTTTTTTGTTTTATCTGTGCAATGTATAAATTAATTATGTGTACATCAAGTCGAAAGCAGTCTTAAGTTTAAAAATCAATATTCAATGTTAATCAAAACTATAGAAAATATAAATAGTATTGTTGAAGGGCAAGGTAATAAAATACCTTTGAGAAGCCATATGCACCACCATCATCCAAATTTCTAATTATATAACAATGATAAAAGTTGGTAATATTAAAGAGTCCCCTTAATTTAAAATTTTCATTATTGAATTGATTATAATTGTTTTTTATTAATTGCTTTATGCGGCCTAGAAAATTGGTGAAAAAGAAATTATATTCTAGTGTAATTACTATTTATAATTGGTTTTAATTTACTTTAAAGAGGTCATATAATATGCTTGATTTAATACATGTAGAAATAGAATTTAAGAAATAATATGATAAAATAAAATATATTAAATATTTATGTTTTATGATTTACACATAATATATTATTGATTATCTTTATTAATAAAAATATATTAGATTATTATATATTAAAGTTTATTTGTTTTTGATGAAGTATATATAATGTAACAAAGAAATTCGATTTAAAAGTTAATCAACATTAAATATAGTTTAGACTATGGTTTCAAAACATAAAAATTATTTTATGTTTAAGAAAAATAAACCCATCAATTGGCAAGGTATGATTAAAATGAGTAACAATATTGGTAACAATATTTATTCTTAAAAAAAAAACTATTTAGGAACACTTACACAAACAAAAAAAAATTATATCTAATTCCCAAAGCAAAATATATATATATTGTAAAATATATTTATGAACACTTACACAAACGTAAATAGAATAATAATTAAAAATAAATAAGATAACACAAATTAAATAATCATAAGGTTCAAATTGAATTAGAATTAGAATAACATGCGCATGGCCTAAATTGAACAAAAAGAGGAACTCTATTGAAAAAAATATGAACAATGACAGACTTAATAAAAAATTAACCCGAAACCCTAAAATATTTTACCTAACTACATGTGATTAGATCTGTTCATAAGTCAGGTTCGATCTTGAACATTTAAGGTCCAAACCTAGCTTGGCCTCACCCGTTTTTAAGTTTATAATACTTTATATTATGTTATTTTTATATATTATGTAATTTATAACACATTAAAAAATAAAACCTATACTATATATATAATACTACTTTAATGTAAATATTAAAATACTGTTAAAGATGGCTATATAAAAATTTTCAATAAATAGAAAAATATATAAAAATATTAAATATTAAATTTAAAATAATATAAATATTAAAAAATATTAAAAAATAATATGGATTGGCCTAAAATGGGCTTAAGTTAATCTTTTACAAATATAAACAAATTTGGACAAAATTTTAAGCTCATATTTTGGACCAAATCAAGCTTGAACAAGTATAAATTCATTAACACCTATGTTGGGTTTAGAGTTGTCCATGGGTCGGGCTCAAACCCAGACCGAAAAATGGGCCTAAAATTTTCCCAAGCTTGGCCTAGATACAATGCTAATACCCGAGCCTGGCCCACCCATATTAATTTTTTTTATATTTTTTCATATAAAATAAATTTTAAAAAATGTATTATATCAAATAAACTAGAAACATTAAAATAAATTTTCCCAATAAATGGAAAAAAAACTAAGAAAAAATACTTAAATAACACTGAGGTAAGTGTAACGTAACAAGCAAATACATCTGAAATAGTAGCAAAATTAATAATAAAATAAAAATTATATAATATCCAAATAATAATAACAAAATAGCAGCAATATAATAGCTAAATGATGTCAAAACAATGAAAAACTGGCAAAACAGTAAAAAGATAACAACTTTGTTTGCAAATTTGGACCTAAATAAAAAAAAATTTACTCGAGACTCGACCCATTTAAAAACGGATTTTATTTTTTTTGTCTAAGACCATTTTTGGGCGTATATAGATGAGCAGCAAACTTTCCTCATTTACAACTTTTGGAATTTAATTATTACTAAACTTACCAAATAATTTATTTTTCTTTCCCTTTTACCCTAAATTAAACTCTTTAAACCTACAATCCAACCATCTTGAAACCAAAATAATAGCCTCTTCGAGATTATTGGTTGCTTTCTACCATCCCGTTTCATTGGATGAAGTCTTGGAAGGCTCGAATGGCCTCTTAATCTACGATAAGCATCTCATTTTACATGTTGACTCTTTTGGCTCTTTTGAAGTTTTGATTCTTTTGTCGTTTTTCCATTTACAAAAAGACAAATCCACCTTTTGGAAAACAAATTGATAAAGCTTTGAATATACTTTTCCTATCTAGAATTTTTTAAACACTAAATTAGTGGATTCTATAATTTGTTTAACATTAAATTAGTGTAATTATTGACAAAGATGTTTCAATTTTGGCTAAGAAAAATTAAAAAAAAAACTGCTTTAAATCTATAACAGTAATATATATTTTGTAACTCATGTGCACAAAAAAATCAAATTACTTGCAAATATTATGATAAAATTTTTTACAAGTTTTGAGTGCCTCAATGTGCTAATCTAAGGATTATGTCAAATAATTTAATAATTATGTCAAATAAGCTTAAGTTTTCATATTAGCAAGAATACTTTACTATAATATATATGTTATGTTACTCGTTATTACCAATCCCCAGGGGCGAAGCCAGAAAAAAAATTTTGGGGGGGTCGAAGGAAATTTTAATTTTTTATAGTCTATATATTTATAATTTTTAAAGGATTAAATTGAATTTTTATAATTTTAGGGGGGGCAAAGTGAATTTTACCTTTACTAATTTAAAATTTTAAAAAAATCTAAAGGGCCTAAATGAAAATTTCCCATTTTTGGGGGGGCCAGGGCCCATGCCTGCCCCCCTGGTTTCGCCCCTGATCCCCGTTACTCGTTATTACCAATCCCCGTTATTCGGTTATCAATTAGGTCCTGACTAGACCCATATTCTACATAGTTCGCACTTTGAATTTGTAGGTGAGGTGTTCACATTTTTATATCAGATCGCATGATATGGGTTTGCACCACCATGCAGGCGAACCCACATATAAAAAATGTGTTAACCCTAGAATAAGGTACGTGTTGACATGCATGGGGACTTATTTATAATGTCTAATCCATGAATAGTAATTGTATCATATGAATAGAGAATCTAACCCTTTTGAAAGATATACATGCTAAAACACTCAACAATTTGGTGCGGTGAGAGTGGACAAATTTCTAACTATAAAAAAAACCAAAAAACTAATATGACTTACCCCAACGAGAATTTCCCCAGTGGTTTCCCATCGGGCTAGGCAGAATGTTTTGGTATCGGCAATCAACCTAGTGAGATAGACATTTTTGTTGGTTGGTTTGCTGATCAACCAGAAAATCTGGGCAACTCAGGCCAAGTAGGTGCTTCCAACTCTTTCAATCTCAATGTTCCCTTTGGTCAGAGATTATCATTTCCCTCTGATCAGTGAGCATCGATGTAACACCCCTAATCCGTCTCTGTTGCCGGATTAGGCTTACAAAGTATTATGCCACATATTGAATCAAATGACAACATAAAACCATTCAATTATTAAATTAAATACCCAATATTAAAAATCAATAATCATTCATAGCCTACATATGATTAAGAACCTTTTATCTAGCTTACAAAACCTAAAAATCAATTCGGGAACAAATAGGGACTTATTTGAAACAAAATAGAAAAAAGGTAAGAAAAACTAAAAACAAGAGTCACATGGTCGTGTGACATAGCCTAGGCCGTGTGGCTCAAGGACATGGTCGTGTGGTCAAACCGTGTACAATTTGAAAATAGGATCATATGGTCGTGCCTTTAGGTCGTGTAACAATCTGAGACCGTATGGGACAAACCTGCATCAAAATTAAGTAGGCCACACGATCGTGTGGTATAGTTGTGTGTGGCACACGACCGTGTGGTATGGTTGTGTGTGGCACACGACCGTGTGACAACCCATGTCCTAGACCATATGTACCTAAAATAGCTTCCAAAATAAGAAAAAACAATACCAATTCATTAGGTGCCAAGCCAAGCCAAAATTAACCATTAACATGCCTCCAAAATACATTCAAACAAGTTTAAAACATATCAAAACATTCAACCTAGGTGCCTAACCAATATGCCCTCATTGACACCACATTTCATACACCAAACTAATTCACATTCAAAATATCATAAGTCCTTACCTTGTACACATGCCAAATGCACAAAGTTCATCCATTCCATTCACAAATAAATAATCCTATTTTATCCACTTTCAAGAGGCCTCGACCAAATAGTCAAAGACATACATATATCGACATTTACAAGCCAAAACAAAATATACGCATAACCATAAGTATGTCTTAACTAAATTTTAAAAACATCACAAAAAAAGGACTTTAAAACTCTTAGTACATGTCATTTATAACCAACTCAAAAATGACCACAACTTCTACTGAGATGAAGCGTAACAGCCCGATTTAGGGCCTAGTCAGAATAGTGGTCTCGGGATCACAAATTCGATGTTAGAAAAATTATTTTACTATTATTTTGATGTATTAGCATGTTTTTAAGAGTACGTGAAAAATTTGGTGAGTCAATTTTAGCGTTTGGAAGCCTAATTGAGAAAAATGACTAAATCACATAAAGTGTAAAAGTCTTAAATTGATAGCTAAGGGTGTTAAATTGCCATGAAACCTAAATTGGGGGTATTTAAAGGGAAAATAGACCTTAGGAAGGATGGTATCCAGCCATAGAGTCAAAGAGGAGACAAATTTGTCAAAATTAAGTGAGTTGGTGACCAATTTTGACTAGATTAAAAATAAAATAAAGGGAAAAGATATTATCTTTTTTTTTCCATCTTCTTCTCCATCGAATTTTCAGAAAAATTAGGGGTTTGAAAGCTTAAAATTTTTCAGCAACTTGAAGCACTCACAAGTAAGTGATTTTAATGAGTTTCTTGAAGATTTTTACATTTTTGGACCCCTTGAAGCATGAGCTTTCTAATGAGGGTACTATTTTACAAAATGATTAAGAGTCTAGGGTTTTTCCATGAAAGGATTTGTGATGTTTTCTGAGTTTTTATGGAATAAAATGAGCCTTGGGTGTCTTATAAACAACTTTTGTGAAAGGTGTTAGCATGAAAACACCTAAAAGGACTATATTGAACAAGTTGTAAAATAGATGTTAAGTACGTGAAATAGTGGGAATTTGGAGTTGCTATAAGATTAAAAAGGGTTCGGATAAGCTTAAGATGTAAAGAAATTCGATAAAAATTAATTTTTGGACCTAGGGGTAAAATGGTCATTTTGCAAAAGTCTAAGGACAAAATGGTCATTTTGCCCAAATATAGGTTATTGAATACCTAAATCGATAAAGTGTTTAAATTTGTGAATTTTTGTTATTATAGATCAAGAAATACCGAATTCGAACCTAGATCGGGAGAAAGCCAAGCAAATCGACTAAATCGACTAGTTGTCACATTTTGTAATCCAAAGTAAGTTGTATGTAAATAATACAACTATATCACTAATATATATGTGTTGAATTGTATTTGAATTAATATAGCATGAATTGCTTGATTTTGAAATTGAGAAAGTATGATGATAATAGAGATAGTAGAGTTCCCGTTTGAACTTAGGAAATATATCGGATATTCATGCCATGACATATGGATTATTATGGGCTAGTGTAAGACATGTTTGGGACATGCATCAGCCACATTATGAGAGCCAGTGTAAGACCATGTCTAGGACATGGCATCAACATCAAGACGAGTGCTAGTGTAAGACATGTCTGGGACATGCATCGGCCTCGAGACGTAAGCCAGTGTAAGACATGTCTAGGACACGCATTGGCTACGAGATGATAGTCAGTGTAAGACCATGTCTGGGACATGGCATTGACATGAGATATGAGCTAGTGTAAGACCGTGTCTGGGACATGGCACCGGCACCTTACCCACATTTGAGGCTTAATGAATATCCGGTAGTGTTCTGAATGGTTCAACGGTGAGTATTATGACTTTAAGTTAATGAGCATGGTATAATCGTGTTGTGAGTGGTACAGGTACCTATTTGAGATGTATGAGATATAAGCTCGATATACGCTATGAGATTTATATGGATAGTGATGAGTAAGTTATGCTTGTGCCTACTTTTGTGTTATGAGCATGTTAATGAATGGTAAAATTGTTGTTGTATATTTATTTATATGCAACTTACTAAGCTTTATGCTTACTCCCTCTCCTTTCATTTTTCTTATAGTGCCGCCTATCTAGCTCAAGGATCAACAGAAGTCAGAGATATCGATCACACTATCAATCGAAACATTTGATATAATTTCATTTATATTTTTGAATATGGCATGTATAGGGAACTAGACTTATGTTTTGTGTTCATATTAACTTGGCCAAATGTGTTGGCTTGGGATAAATCCCTTATTTTGTATTAAGCCTCAAATGATGGCTAATGCTCATTTTGATTTGTATGAAATGAAGTTATTTTCAAGGTTGAGTAAAATACGTAAATGGAATGTTGTCTATTGTGGATGATTTGGTTGCTTGAGATAGTCTTATATTGGATTTGGTGGTTATTGTGTAGGTTGTGTAAGTAAGGGTGGTAAAGAGGCTTGGTAAATAGCCTTATATCGTCCACATAGGTAGACACATGGGTGTGTGTGACACACGGCCAGCTCCAAGGGCGTGTTTTCCAGCCGTGTGTCCCCTACACGTAAAAATTTCAAGTCAGTATGCATGATAGTAAACACACAGGCAAAGACACGGCCGTGTGTCTCAACCGTGTGAGGAACACAGCCTAGGACATGGGCATGTGCCTTGGCCATGTGATATTTTGGGTTTGCTAACGTCAGAAACAGAATGTCCATGTTTTTACACACGGTCTAGGACACGGGTGTGTCATGGTCGTGTGAAGGACACAGGCCAGGGACACGGGAGTATGCCAGGCTGTGTGAAAACCCCTGTAGGTGTGCATTTAGAATTAATTTCACACGGGCGTGTTGCCCTTCCACATGGGCGTGTGCCACTGTGTCAAGTGTCAATTTTCTATAGTTGGCTTAAAGGCCCTGGTCGATCCCGGATAGTTTCCTATGGTCGATTTGGGAATTGTAGGCCCATGACATTAAGTTTAAAGTAGAAATTGAAAAAGTTTAAAATTGAGTAGAGTTTTGGTGACTCGAAAATGTTTGTTAGCATGAGTTTAAAGTTAAGTAATACCTCGTACTCAATCCCGGTGAAGGGTTTGGGCATGGGGTGTTACATGAAGGGTGAATAGTGTGTGTACTCCGACTTGATTCTAGCTGATCGAGATTCTCAATGATCTTCAGAAAAAGAAAACAACTAACATAAGTAACTAGTTCTTAGTAAGCTTGTATAAATCATAAACATAAACTTACCAAATAGGCTCAATTTATACAATTCATGCATAACTCCATTAACATGCTCATGAGTTCATTCAATTCCTATTCACATAAAAAATCTCACAAGTTAGTGGGCTCGACAATGAAACATATAATCTTTCCATATCATGAACATATATTAGGAACATATCAATATTCATTTCATTCATCACATCTCCAACATGTATCATTTATTCATTTCCAAAGCATTTATACCAACACTTACCATTTCATCCATCAAAATCATATAACATAACATATAATTAAGTTCACTCGATTTAAGCCTTTATTACTTATTGAACCAAATGAAATAACATCAAATACTCGAGAAAATGATCACACAAGCTGTGATTGTAACCATATATGCTCACACAAGCTATGGGTTGAGATGTTAAGCTACATGATGTTGCTCACACAAGCTGTGGAGAATCCATAATAAATGTAGGACCTCAGCCATTGGTAGGATATCCAAGACCAGCACCTGAAACTGTAAATAACCCCTAATGACATGTCATTTGTATCCTAAGTATTCACGAGGTTCATACAGGCCACATTACATATCCAAATAATTTAATTCCATTTTCACTATACCATTTCAAGCTCACATACATACATTTTACATTTTCCAAACAAAATCATCAATTTAATCAACATCACAATTTAGGCCAAAATCACTAATCAACATATATCATGCAATTCAACTATACCTAACATGAATAATAGTTAACATGTTACCAAAAGCAATAATTAGTAAGTTTAAACAATATACAAACTTACCAAGACAAAAACGATTGCATAAACAAGGCCGACAACTATTCTGTTACTTTAGCTTTTCATGATTCTAGTTCGATTGATTTGTTTCTTGATCTGAATAATAATTTTCGTTCAATTATTCAATTCAAACATCTCAAACAATTAAACTTAAGCTTATAACCCTTTTTAATATAAAATTAAAAAATTACCCCAACATTTTACTCTTTTTGCAATTTAGCCCCTAAACCCGAAACTTACGAATCAACCATATTTAAGCAAAATACAATCTAGCCGATTTCTATATAGTCCCTATTCAGATCACATTTATCAATTTTTCACAAGAATTTCATATAATTTTACCATTTTAACAATTCAATCCCTAAACATTAAAATTACTAAAAACTACTTTACAAAATTGTCCTATTTCTCAACCAAGCTTATTAATCTACCATAGAACTTCACAAATACCTCAAACTCATCAATGGCATAATCCAAAATGTTTAACATTTTTACGAATTAACCCCCGGGTTAGTTAGATTAAACTAAAAAGATTAAAAAACATAGAAATAATTAAAAACGGGCCAAAATTATATATCATGCATGAGTTTGAAGCTTGGCTGAATATCCCCTTAGCTAAAATGGTGGTTTTGGTTCTTAACAATGTAAAATGAAGAAGATGATGGCTTTCCATTACTTGGTTCTTAACATTTTTACACAGATTCTTCCAACCACCACAAAATATTAACATTTTTTTTTTAGAAATCATTTTCCAAAAGTCATTTTCAGTGAAACAACTTAAATAAATGTGAAATAAATAATTTTACAAAATTAAATTCTAAGTTGCTATGGAAAATTTTATACTTGTAACTGTAAAAGTTATTTGTCTTTTATTAATTACAAAGTTGACTATAATGTTAAAAAAAATAATATTATCTAATACAATATTTTTAAATAATTAATAAAGTTACCATATTTCAAACTTAAATGTTTAATAATATTCGTCTGTTTTTAGAAGTAAAAAGTTTCTTATCGTTTCTATCAGTAGCTTTTTGTAAAATTTTAGAATTATATATAATTATTTCTTCATGCATTCAGTTATTATAATTTTATTATAAATTATTAAATTTTAAAACTTTCATGTAACAAAAATCAATTTAAAACATTCTATGTTAATAAAAAAATTTAATTTACTATATTTGAATTAATATATTGTATTATTATATAATATTTTCGTCTTAAATATTCTCGTATAATTATGTTAATAAAAAATATGTGTTTTTCAAATTTTATATTAAATTTATTTTAGAATCGAGCTCAAATTTATGTTAAACTCGGAAGAGTTTAATATTGAATTATTTCAAATTTAGATCAATTTAATTATTACGAATTTTGATTTTATCAAACACCAACAAACATTCCAACTGAGTGTGTTTTACCACATCTAATTAATTTTGACAGCAAGGTACTGTTTTTTACAGTTTTACAGAAATAATGATTTCCAGTTTTTACCCCAAAAATCAGTAGAAGAGGTGAAATTAAATCCTGAAGGTTTTAATTTTACCTGGTCCTCCCATTCCCACGTAGAACCCCAAATGACAAAATCCCACGTGGTATTTACTCACTACATCTGCGTGTCGGATGCCAATTTCTGCTTCTTTAATTCCATTCACTCGCACGTGCTGGACCCCACACACGAGTCACTTGATCGTCTACGTGGCATAAAATTTATACGTGGCACTCTCAGATACATCCTCAAGGCGCCGCAGAGACTTGTAAGAGACCTTTTCCTTTTTGGTTAGTTTCCTTACAAAGAAGTTGAATGTGTTCTGTTTCCTCTCTTTTGATTTTCTTTTTCCCTTAGTTTTTGAATTTTTGTTTCGTTTTTCCCTCTTTGGGATGGAATTAGGGAGAGGCTTACTTTCGAGCTCGTGCGCTTCGCCAACGGCAGATGCGGCAGAGGATGCGTTGGCGGCGGATCGGATGGATATGGAAGCGGCAGAGATATTGGCCGCCTTGGCGCATTCGAAGAAGTGGGTTGCTGTTTCCGTCTCCGCTGAATTTGGCGCCAAATGGGGATGCAAAGGGAGGAGACTGAGGAAGCGAGCCAGTATCAGTACTGAGTCACCGCCTTCTGGCGTCGGTTCGAACCCGGTTCAATCCGGTTCGGATCTCGCTGAGGTTGGTGAATCAATCTAATTTTATCAATATATATACTTGAAAGGATAGTTTTATCGATATTTTCGATTTATTTATCTATTCTATTCTATTTTAAGAAAAAATTCTGATATTTTTTATTTAGTGGCTTTTCACTGTGTCTGCCCGGAATTAGTGATTTAAATTACCTTTTGAAAGTGATGCTCATAATTGAAAATGTGGAAATAATACATACCAAAAGAAGTTAATTCTTTTTGCTCAAAAACAAAATTATACATATTGATTTTTTTTTTCATGATACTTGAAATTTCATTTGATAAAAATGAATCTGTATTGTGAATGCTGGAAATGTCATTTTGAATAGTAAGAAAAAAAATTCTTTTACTGTTAATATATTTAATTAATATAACCAACCACTCAAATAACTTACTGATTTTCTTATAATCTGTTAAATTCTTGATCTTATCGATGTTAATATGTCAAATGCGATGCAAGAATTTGAAGATAATAGTGGAAAATATCTTAATGTTGAACACTTTGTAGTTTTGTCAGCTTTTATTTCACTTTTCTATTTCTGGGATTTAAAGGAATTAAATTATACGCGGGAAGAAGAAGAACATAGATAAACTAGTAAGAAACTGGTGGCCATAGAAAATTTTCTAATTTTAGAATGTTAGAACATAAGTAATAATCATTGATATGGAAAATGTGGTTAGCTAAACCTGTTGGGTCTTTATTGGAATTCTGATGTGGTTAGCTAGACAAGTTATCTTGTGTCTTAATTGGACGAAGTGATCTGTCACCAAGTGGCACTATTCTTATAAGTGAGAGTGACACTATTTTATGCAGGACTTGAGAACTATTTTTGTTTATAGCAGGATCAAGCTACAATAGGCCAGGAGCAAAGTCAAGTGATAAGCACATCTGTAGTTATTGAATCGGTAGTAGCTGAGTCGCTTAATGCGAGTCATCCTTGCGCTGAAAGATACCCATCCAATGGGGTGCTGAGGTCCAGTCAGAATTTAACCAAGGTATTAACTTGTTTGATTTACCATTTTGCTTTTCAAATGCTACTATTTTTGACTGATTGTTCTTTATCAGGCTGAAAAAGAAACATGTAGATTGCGTAGAATGTTAACCCATAAGGAGTCTGATTGGCAGATGATTCATGAAAGGCCGGTTGGTTGTGTTTGTGATATGTTGCATTTTTTATTTATATGTTTATTTTTAGATTTTATTAATCTACTTATACTGGTTCCTCACTTTAACTTTAGATATTATTCAGCACTGTGGGAATATCTGAGAAAGATATTTGGGAGGATAGTCAGCTGAATGAAATGACAGGGAACAATGCTCTCATAAACCCAGTGAAGACTGAGCAGAATGCTGAATCAGTCAGATCAAGTCCTGCAGGTGCAATAAAACACATGTCAGGTGGTGGGGGAAGGTCAAGACAGAATTTATCTGAGGTGGAACAACCTTTTATTTGATCTTCTTTCTTTAAGATTGATCTTTATATTTCATCTGAAGCTTTTTCTATCAGGCTGAAAAGGAAGCACGGAGATTACGTAGAATATTAGCAAACAGGGAGTCTGCTAGACAAACGATCCGCCGAAGGCAGGTAATTGATTTATTGCATGTTCAGTTCTGTTTGCTTTTAGATTATATGTTACCTTGTTGTCAGTCTCCATTTGTTAAGTTAACTGTATCTTTTACTTGCTTTGACTGTAATTTTTTTTTAGTCTAATGAGAATGTCTCTGAAATTTATTTTCAGAAAGCCTTATCCATTTCCGTTTCCCTTTTTTCCTTCATCTAATTTAAAACCACGACTCTTATGGCACAATTATACTGCCTTCCCCTTGTCACATTTCTTGAAATGACGTACTGTGAATGATTGCTCAGCTCGTCAAAGGGAGATTGAAACCTTAGGACTTGTTAGAGAGACAGATCTTTTTAGGGTTTTCTTTTCTGATAAAAAATTTGCTTAGTGTTTTATTGTTTTGTATGTCCTTTTAAATAAGGATCAGTCTTATTACATAGAGAGAAACCTATTCTTAAAAGGAAGTTACGTGATGGATAAGTAGTTTGTCCTAAAATGAGTATGCAAAAGTTTGTTTTAGTTTGAAAATTATATATAAGCATAAGTATCTGTATTTTCTTTTGTGGTTTAATTGTGAATTTAAGTAACTTACTGGCTGAGCTGGTGCCTGGTAAACTATGACACCATCTCAATTAGTAATTTTGCTGGCATCCTTACCGCTGTTTTCAAATTCAACAATACTTTTTGGGGGCTGTGCTTGCTACAACTCAGTAAATTGTTATTGGGATCTGTTGGGATTGTATTCTTAGAAAAACTAAAAGTCCTTAAGGTTGATCCTTATACCCATATGAGATGACCTTCTCCAAACATCCTACATTAGTGAATACCCGAATAGTACAATTGATAGAAAGTAGTTCCTGGTTTTTTTTAGTCACGTTAATTATTTAATGATGGATGCTTAAAAATGCATTAATTATTTTTGTTGGACAGGACATTATATTGTAGGCATTTTCTTATCTGCCTTGTCAGTTTATGCAAGTGATTACTTGTACAAGTGGCAGATGCCCTCTAATTGTCCTAAGATCTTAGGATTTACTAATATCAGACCCAAGATATCTACCTTGTATGGGTATCTGTATGAGTCTGTGTTTGGTTCTGGAAAAATCTAAGGCGGAATCATGTGTTGTGAATGCTAGAAGTTGAATTTACTGGAATGGCAATTGTTAGGTGGTGCTATTCTATGTCTATCAAGTCTAAGGTTTCTTAGGGTCTTATCTTCCAGTTGGCTCCTACACATATTTCCAGTTAGTTTTAGGTTGGATGCTTAACAGAAAGAATGTTTTGCCTACATTGCTTGGGTCAACATGTGCTAGTTGCAACATTGCATGTATTACTGTTAAGCAAGTCAAATTATAATATCTAAACTTCAGCAAACTTTTTCATAGGTAATCTTCTTCTGGTTTAATTGCTCTCCAAAGTTGAATTATGGTTAACTACTGCTGAGTGTTACTTATGGCTGAACTTTTTTTATTCAGGCTCTCTGCGAAAAATTGACCCTGAAAGTTACAGATTTAACACAGGAGAATGAAAATTTGAAGAGGGTAAGTGGGGCTTCTTCAGATAATTGTATTTACATTTTATTTTTACTTGACTTTTCGGAATTGTAGAGTATATCTGTTGTGCTAGAAGTTTTAAAACAAATAATCAAACGAAGTTTTTAGGTCTCTACCCTTTTGAACTCTTTGGTTGTAACTTTTCATTCTAAGATAAATACACGAATAGGTTTCTTGGTTGTTATTGAATTCATGTTAATATTGCATGGTAACTTATTCACTTTTGATTACATTCCTACTGAGAAGGCAAAAGAGTTGGCCCTGAAAGAGTATCATTCTCAAGATAGCGCCAATAAGCACCTGAAGGCAGAGGTAACATATATGATTGTTAATGCACCTTTCAATTTTGAAAGTACTTCACCTATTTGACATTCTTTTGGTCCTGAAAAGTGACCATTTTCGGCATATATATCTCTGCAGATGGCTAAGGCATTGAAAGCTGATGAAGGGAAAACTACTGCAGAGCTTCAGTTAGATCATCATATTTCTGGTCCATCTGGAAACTATCCATATTTCTTTTATAATCAACATCATTTTCTCCCTTTTGGTTGGCCTTCCAGTGTTCAATCTTCACATCCTGTTCAATCACAATGTGGCCAAAATGCCATTTTTGTTCCATCTAGCATTTCCTCACCAGCTAATGGTAGGCTTGATTCATCTTTTAATCAAGAAAGCCCCATAAATGTGAATGGACCTAAGACTGCCTTATATGTAGTGCCCTACCCTTGGTTTTTTTCTCTTCCTGATCAACGGAGTGGACTGCATCCTCAGCCTTCTTGTGGCACAAAAGATATTGAAGATGAAACTTCTGTGAGTAATCATTTTAACGCTGGGTGTCATTTGAAACCTGTCATGAACGAGAAGTTTAATTCCTCTTTACCGGTAGAAGTTGAAAAAGAGGCTTATGAGCCAATTGAAGCCAGTCCTAATAGCAAGAATTGTACTTCAGTGAAGCTTCCTGCAGATGTTGGTGGTCACTGTATGTCCTACATTAAAGAAGAGGTCCTTGTGCCTGGACCTCTGTGTTCTGCAGGGACTACATTTGAGAATAGAACAGATCATGTTGTCAAGACTGAAGAGGCTCCTATAGGAGCATTTCATTTTGTTGGTGCGTTGCCAGAAGAGAACAAAGAATCAAAAAGTTATACGAGTAAGAAAGTACTGGATGCAGTGGCTGCTGCTGAGGCAAGAAAGCGGAGGAAAGAACTTACAAAACTAAAAAACCTTCATGGCCGACATCGTTCACCATTGAGTTTGTCTGCAAAAATCTAGACAGTTGTGACTATGGCTGCAAGCATATCTCTCAGTCAATTTTCAAGCTTGAGGTATTTTTTCTCAGGCTTTCCTTTTTCCTTTTTTAAGGACAGATTTACATTCCTGTATTTTGTTTTTTCATTTAGCTTAACAGATAAATAATCTTTCATTATTTTTTTTTTCTTTTTCTTCCCGGGGGGGGGTGTTTAAACTTAAGATTTAGATGGGGGATGGGTACTTTCCCCCATTTCAAAGGCTTTTAACTTGGAACAAGGCTGCAAAATAGTTTGCATTAGTTGCAAATTTAGCCAGATATTTTGTAACATATATGCTGCAAGTTTTTCACCCTCTTGCAGAACAAAGGCATGTACAATTCCGTGATCGAGATATTCAAATCTTCTGGTTGATTTTCAATCCTACATTCTTTTCCCTTTTTCTCTTCATTCTTGCAAAATGATGCGTATATTGTGCTGTTGACACTATAGATATACCTTTCGTATGCATGTGTAATATAGCCCTCAAACATTTTTCGAACATAAAACACTCTTGAAATTTAAGATTCTGTACTGAAATTCATATTTCTGTTCCATTGAGAGATGGATGTGCATATGGAAGGATGGCTGAGCCTGTCAATGCTTCATGCCAGTTCTAGGATGTGTTTGGTTGGGTTGAAAAGCGAAAGAGGAGAGAATGGAAAGTCGAAAGAAAATGAATTTTGAGTGTGTTTAGCAGGGAAGAAAACTGAGAGAAAGAAAACAGGAGAAATAATCATTTTTCATCCTAATGTATAGAATAGAAAATGAATGAGATGGGTATGTTAGTTTAAAATTATAATTTTTCAAATGTTTTATTTTCTTTCTTTCATTTTTTAATTCTTTCAAGTAATGGATGGAATTTTTTTTTCTTCTTTCTATTTTTTCTGCCTTTCAATATTCCATCTTTCTAATTTTGTTTTAAGTAAAACCTTGGAGTTTGAACAGACATATGTTCGCTAGCCACCAATTAGTAGGCCTATGGTCATGCTATTGTAACCAAGCTAAAATATGAGCATTAGGTACTCAGAGCTTTGATTCCTATACCGTGTTCTATCTGTATCTCAAGTGTGAATGTCAGATACAACGATAGGTTTGAATAGATGCGTTCATTTTTGAGTTTTTTCCGTATATTTGAATGGTCTTTGGAGGGTCATTACCACGTATTTGTGTTTAAAATGCATCCGAGATCGGCTGCAGGGGTTCCCTTTGTAAAAGGACAAATATCTTGTTCCTAATAGTAAATGTATTCGACAACAACTGGCATATATTGAGCAGTGCAAGAGATCAGATTAATGTATGATCATTATGCAAGGCCACGAATGAACGTAGGCTGACATATCTCACAATACAAAAAGAGCAAATGAAACGCACAGAATTTATCGTGTCATCGCTGAGCTTAATACTTTAGTTTAGGTGAATCGCCTATCTACATGTGAGCCTCTGTCAGAATCCATAGCGCACCATTTTGAATTACTTCGTCCATTGGCCAATTGAAACATGGAAACAGGTAAGGTTCGTTAGCATCAATTGTGGTTTGGACTTAACTTTAGCCCATGTTTGGATAGGTGGGAAGGGGAGAAGAAAGGAAAGGAAAATGACGCAAAGGGGGATTTTTTTTTTTGGATAGATTTAATAATTTAGGTTAGGGGGAGCAAGGGAAATTGAGTAACTTTTTTTTTCTCAAGTTAAATTTTGTATTTACCTCAATTTCGGAAGAAGTTAGGGAACTGAAAGTAAAACAAAATTTTAATACGTGGAATGTTCTTTTTTCTTCTTTAATTTTTTTATAAATAGTTTTATGAGATGGTTATGATCCTAAAAATTCATTATAATTAATTATTCCTTTTCATTCTTTATCCAGATAAAAATTAAAAATGAATGTAATGATTTACTTTCTTTTAACTTTCCATTTTTTACTTAATTTTAGTGTTACTTTTAGTCTCCTTCAAGTTTTAACCCATGTTTGTATTAAGTCAAAACAAAAGAAAGTAAGGAAAGAGGTATCATTTTCCTTCTTTGGATTTTTGTTTTTATTTGGTAACAAATAATCACTCAATTATTAGTAAGGTTTTAGTTAAATCATTTTTGTAACACCTCCGATCCAACTTAGGAGTTTCGACAAAGTCGAATGCATTACATTTGATCATTTCGATCATCGAAGTAATTCTGTAAAGTTTTTTTTACTTTGATTCGATTTTTTAAGTCAAATTTATTTAGTAATTCAAATTACAATAATATTAATGTGAGGATTTGAAAAATGGCTAAGAGTTAGAGGAAAATATTTATTCAAAACTTTTAAGTATTTTATAAAGCAATGGAAAACAAAAGATAGTTTTCTAAGCTGAATGACATGCAAATATTAAAGTAATATTAAAATGTCATGCATAAAATAAATAAGTTAAAAAATTTCAAACCTAATACATAAAAATGAGAAAATACTAAATAATTACAAACCCAAAATAAACGATTAAGGAAAATTTTAATAAAACTTTAAAAAAAATGGCTTGCTAATTCGAGGGTCCTTTGATGCCATTCTGAGTCTTAGTTCTCTACGCTACCTGAGAAATAAGGAAAAGGGGAATGAGCTTACAACGGCTCATTGAGACACTAATCTTGAACCATTTATATAATCAATCGAACAGTAAAGTACTTAATTCATAGCATAATAATAATTTAAGCATAATAAGAGGAACATTAATAAATCAATACATATACAAATATAATTATGATGCAATTTTACGTTTTAATTTAATGGTTTAATTTCCTATCCATCCATCTGAATTGTCATCAAGCATTGCTCGACACATCATCTCACATAATACATGACAATAATTGATCATCCTGGATTTGTTTCCAGTGACAATGGTTGCTCACTAGTCATCTGTGACGATGACTATTACTACCACCCCGGTTTGGTCCTGTTTTGATGGTGTTTTAAAATGACCATCCCATCCTGTCTGGTTTAGATGGCTTTACACATAAATTATCATTCAAGTCAACCTGATTTGGTGGTTTTTTAGCTTACCATCTTGGATTATCCATTTTGGATGACAATGCTACCTACTTCGTGCAGTACTAACTTTCGATTTGGACTTAAATTACTATTGTCTTCTACGGAACTCCTCCGTCTTCCATTCTTAGCTTCGTATAATTATGCACATAAACTTAACATATTTATGCTATTTATCATCAATTGATGCAACATTCAATATCTCATGCTTTAACATTAAAAGGCATGTGTCCATGATTCATTGATCTCACATGTATACACATATATTTTGTGTGCGTAAGAAAAATAGTATCACATGTTCAATGGTTTGCATATATCATATATAGGGTTTGCATATAACTCATGTATAGAATTCACATGTAATATATATAGGGTTCGCATATTTGAATACAGGATTCGCATATTTAACCTAGGGTTCGCATGAAACAAATTAGTTACTTCTAATTCAACAATTAGTTGTACATAATGGCCTAAGTTTAGATCCACATCTGATTTGAGGACTTAAAAACCTTAGGTTTAGAGAGATTGATGATCTACTCAAGAAGAGAGGGATGATTTTGAAGATTTAGAATTCCTTAATTGAAAATCGATTTAATAATAAAAGAGAAAAGAAAAGAACTCAAGAGTTTGAAAGAATTTTGTAATAAGGGTTTTGAAGGAAAAATAGAGAATAAATAGAAGGAAGGAGGATGAATTCTATTAGGATTTGGAAAGGAGCAATTTGAAATTCAAATTAGGATAAGAAGATAAAAATGTGATGGAATTCTAATTGGGGTGGATTTCTAAACTTTATTAACCTTTAGGGCGTCATTATAATTTCTCCAAAGTTTGAGGGCGACCTACAATTTCCTCACTTTGGTCGAATTTAAAAGGGAAGAGAAGGAAAGAGGCGTGAATTAATCTTAAGTAAGGAGAGTGGAATAAGTGATGTTTGGCCATTGGGCTAATGCCCATTTTATAGTTATATTTTAACACTTTTAATATAAAAGTTATGTTTAAGTTTGCTCTTGTAAATGTAGAAAAATTAAGGAAGAAAGTTCAAAAGTGGGGGTTTGAACCTTAGTTTTCTAAGGGTTTTACTAAGCTCTTAACCATTAATACTAGAACTTAATCTTTGATAATTTTATAAATTATAATCCCTTAATTTGTTTTGGGTGTTACAACTTTACTTTAAAAAGTTATAAAATGATTATCATTTTTTTAGTCTATTTTCACTAAATCGCTAACAACACAGTGAGTCAATATATAACGTGGTTGTTAAGTTCATTTTCAAGTCATTTATTAAAAAAACAAATCCAAAACTCAATCATTTTGGGTCTTTTAAAACCCTAAAAAATTGAAATCCTAACTTTATGTTCTTCTTTGTAAGTTCTAAATCTTCTTTTTTGTAAGTTCTAAAGCAGGTGAGATTTTACAGTCTATTTTCTTTAACACATCTCACCATCCAAACTAGGAGGTATACCTCGTGTTTTTGGCCTAACCCATTTCACACATCCCATATAAATCGGGTTTCTTATCCCAATTAAACTTTGCAATCCTTTTCCAGTTAAACTTTAATTACTCTAAGAATATTTTAGTATGGTTAGACCTTTAATCTTATCCTATTTAAAAGGGCTTTATATCCTTATTTTGATAGGCCAATTAGAAGGTGATTAAAGATGTAGTACCATAGGGCTTTTCTTTCAGGGTGACAAGATGTAGTTGCAAATGAGAGTTTTTGTGCTAAGTATAGAGACAATTTTATACCCTTTTTGTGAGAACTGTATGAGAGTTAGGGTTTTCTTTATGGGTTTTCAAGGTTTGAGTTTTTACATTTAGTACATTTAGGTTTATTTTTTTTCATATTGTACTCTCGTTTGCTGAAGCCTATTTTGTTTGTGGTTTTTATCCTCTTTGGAGGATTTTTCCACGTAAAATTTATGTGTACAATATTCTCTATTTTTCTATTTTGTTATTTATACGGGTTGATTCTCAACAAACTGGTATCATATTTTAGTTTAGATTTCACAATAGACTCGCTTAGGGATGGTGACAACAAATTTTGATATTAAGAAGTTTGATAGAATCACAACTTTCAAATTGTAGCAATTTCGAATAAAGCAGAGTGTTTAAAGCAAGGTTGGTCGTAAAAAGTGGTAGTCAAGTGGAGGGAGTTGATTTCCTCAATGCTTTCTCTCCTATTGAGAAGCACACGCCCGTTTGTGTATCACTGGCCCTAGTTGCATATACAACCTTGATTTGAAGACTAAGAGTTTTTCGATTTTCAATTTTTGAGTTCAAAAACAGTTTGGGTTTGGTTGACATTCTACATAGATCGAGCTGGCCTGTGACAGGGCCTGAAGAAGAAGGTGTGGTAAATATGAGTTAACGTGGAGATTTGTAGGGTGTGCCTTGTATTTTCAGTCAAACAAATGATGACATCACGATGAGAAGCTTCCTGATGTTGCGATGGCGGATGACACGAATAGGGATGTTGCAACTTGGCGACTTGCTCCCAAATAAATCGGGTTTCTTCTCTAAGTTGAACTTTGCTATTTTTTCCTAGTTAAATTGATTTATTTTAGGGATATTTTAGTATGATTAGACCTCTAATCTTATATTATTTAAATGGGCCTTGTATCCCTATTTTGAGAGGCCAATTGGAAGGCAATTAAAAATGTAATACTATAGGACTTCTCTTATAGGGCTACAAAATGTAGTTGTAGATGATTTTTGGTGAGAGTTCTTATGGTAACTATGGAGAGAATTTTTTTCCTCTTTTGAGAGAACTTTATGAGAGTTAGATTTTTTTTGGGGTTTGCTCTATTAGAGTTTGGATTTTGTTTTTGGGGTTTGAGTTTGTACGTTTAATATATTTAACTTTATTTTATCCATATTGTACTCTCGTTTGTTTACTTATTTAGTGAAAAGTTGAAGCCTTCTTCGCCCATGATTTTTATCATATCTTCGGAGGAGTTTTCCACGTAAAATTTGTGTGTTCAATTTTTTCTATTTATCTATTTCATTTTTTATATAAGTTGATCCCTAACAAATTAGTATTAGATCTTGATTCGAATTTCACAATTGACTCAGTCGGTCATATGAGTGAAAAAGGTATGACCATTTTGAGTAAAATAGGTCTTCTCATAAGCATTAAAGTTGGAAAGTTAAATTTCTGCTTACATTGAATTTATGGGAAGTAGACTCTAGTTAGCTTCGATTTGGGAGCGCATAAGATAAAAGAGACCCTTAACACATTCATTACGATCTATGGGGTCAAGTTCTAGTCTCCTTTAAAGGAGGTAGCAGATATATTCTAACCTTTATTGACAATCACTCCAGGAAAGTTTGAGTATATTTCCTGAAGCACAAGAATGAATTGTTCAGGATCTTCAAGAAGTGGAAGACCTTACTAGAAAAGAAGATTGGGAAGTCCATAAATCAGTAAATAATGAAAAATGGTCTCAAGTTCTATCTAACTAACTTTAACGATTACTGCAAACGGGAAGGAATTGAAAGACATCGCACAGTTGTTCGTACCTCACAGCAGAATGGTGTTGCTGAAAGGATGAATAAGACTTTACTTGAGAAAACTTGATGCATGTTTTCCAACGCAGGCTTAGAAAAGGAATTTTGGGCAGAAGTCGTTAACTTGACAAGTTATTTGGTGAATCGGTCTCTACATCGAGCAATAGACGGAAAGGTTCTTAAAGAGACATGGTCGGGTAATACTCCAAATTATTTTAACCATAAAGTATTCAGTTGTTCTGCTAATCTGTTGCAATTTTTTGTACTAGATTAAACTAGTTTCTGTACTAAAGAGCTTGAATATAAGCAATTTTATTATGTTTTACCTAATTTTTCAATTTTAGTTCTCAATTAATAAAAAGGGTGATTTGAGCCGTTTATATGACCTTAGGGGCCAAAGTAGGCCTAAATGAAGGGTAACGTGTTTGATGAGTGTGCAGGACATCATCCGAAGGCATGAGAACACGAGACTAGTTGCCATGTTGGAACATAGAACACGAGACTAGTCACCATGTTTGTAACAGCCCGGTTTTAGTTAAATCAAAACAGTGGTTTCGAAACCACAAATCTGAGGTTATAAAATTATTTTAATATTATTTTTGGTACTTACAACATGTGAATTTTATGGTATTAAATTTTTGTGAATTAATTTTATCGATTGAGTGTTTAATTTAATAAAAAGGCCTAATCGCATAAAATGTAAAAGTTGCTTATTAATTGTTAAAGGAATTAAATTGCTATGGCATATTAAATGTAAAGCCCTTATTATGTAATTAGACCATAATTTTAGTAAATGGACATATGTTAGTGGATTTTAAATGTATTAATAAAGGTTAATATAGTAATTTGTGAATTAATGTTAATAAAATAAAACAGAACATAAAAAAATTGTGCATGTTCATCTTTATGGCCGAATGTGAGAAAGAAAGAGGCCATTTTTGAAGCTTTTAAGTTCGACACTTAGGGAGCTTCATTTATTAATTGGTTTTTGATAATTTTTACGTTTTTGAGATCGTTGCTTCGTATATTAGCTAGCCCATGCTTTAATTTTCGAATTTGATGATGAATTTGTGAAATGCCATTGATGAACATTCAAGCTTTTTGTTGTTTGATGATGAAAAATAAATAATTGTTGTTAGATTTTCATAGTTTATTAAGTGATTTTTGCTAAAAATGCTTATTAAGGATTAAATTGTGAAATTTGTAAATTGAGGGGTTAAAAGGTGAAATAAATGAAATTAATGGGCTGTTAGGGACCTAGGGAAGATTCGGCCAAGTATGAGTCTATTGAAATTTTGTGTATTTTGAGTTGTTTTGAAATAGAGACTAAATTGAGAAAATATGAAATATTAGGGGCTAAAGTGCAAAATGCCCATTTATGTGTTTTTGGATGAAATTAAATGAACATGTAATTTAAATAAGTTAAATTTGAATTTATTTAGATCAAGAAAGGAAGAAATTGGATTTGGATCGGGGGAGGTTGAAAGTTGTTGAATAGTCGTTTCGATCTGTTCGTTTCCGTACGAGGTAAGTTCATATGCAAATAAATTTTTTTAAATTTAATTGTATATTTATATATGTTGTTGAATTGAATTGAGCATTGGAGGACTTGTTTCGAGCATGATTTGATTGAGTTATGAAGTTGAAAACCCCATATGAACCTTAGGAATAGTATAGGATACTGATGTCATGACATTAGGACTTCCGAGGTGTCATTTCGTGTAAGACCATGTTTGAGAAATTGGCATCGATATGAGATTACGTGTACCCTGTCTGGGACAAAGGCATCGATATGTGATAACATGTAAGACCATATCTGGGATATGGCATTGTATGTGATATATGTGTTTCCGAGTATCCTTAACGATTCCGAATGGTTCAACGAGCAATGTCAAAACGAGATCGAATATGAATTTGAGCTAAATGACTCATGCACGTATGAAGTTTATATGTTCATTGAAAATAAGGAAAGTGAAGTTACTTAACGTAGTAATATGGATTATATGAGAAAAGTGATTGTATATGTGAATTAGATTAGTTAAATGTGGCCTATTCGAATTTATTTATTAATTTTCTTGAGATGATTTATTTTCTTATGACTTACTAAGCTTTCGAAGCTTACCTAGTGTGTTCTTTCATTGTTTTATAGATATACTAAAGTTAGCTCGAGCTAAGGGATCGTTAAGGACTGTCGTCACACTATCGAACTTTATTTGGTACTTTTGAAGTTTGTAATTATGGCATATAACATGTATAAGCTAGTTTTGATATGCTTAGTTTTGAATTGTGTATAGATAATCATGAAAAAATGGCTTGATAATGATGTCAATGCTTGTGAATAATCGGTCTTGTTAATTAGCTCATTTTGGGAAGTTTGTTTGATGGCATAGTTTGCATTTGTGGTTAATTATTCAGTTAGATGTTAATGCTGGTATGTGTTTATATTTGCGATGTAATGACTATGCTATACCATGTGAATTTGGCTATTTGATGTGGCTTATTAATGACCTATATTTTGATGTATAAAATTGCCTTGTAAATTAGTTTGTGAATGATAAAATTGCTTTGGTCATTTTGTGAAATAAATTATGATATATGATGTATATTATTATTCAGCTAATGATAGGTAAAATAAATACATATGCCTATGACATGATTGGTTGTGGTTTGGTATTTAAAGGTCAAGATGTCGGTTTAATACATGATTATGAAATGTGTTATATATGTGGTTGTATATTCGGCTATGGTAATTGACTCATTTTGATAAGTATGAGATTTTGGTATATGGTATGTATATATATATAGTTATAACGTGACATGTTGATGTTGTATTAGGTTATGAAACATTATAATTAGCTTAATATTGAATGGTGGAATTGGTATGAATTTTGAGGCTAATTTTCTAGCCGGATAAATGAAAAATGAATTGATTGTGTATATGTAATTTTGGCATAATGCTTAGTATATGAATTAGGTATGTTTGGTTCGGTAATTGTGTTTAGAAATAGCTATTGTTATACTGGTGAATTGCGCATAAATTAGTAGTATTAAAAGTATATTTGGCCATGTTGTAATGTTAGCTATTGTTTTATATGCTAACGAATAATATGCCGTGTGATATGGATTGTTATGGTTTAATATGCGAATATGTATAGATATGAAAAATGGTATGTTTAGTATTTAGTTTAAGGCATAAAATTGTACTAAAGGACGTCTTAATGTAAGCTGGGTATATGAGATGAATTATGTTCAATTATGATTTAAGTATTCGAATGCTATGTAATTGATTGTCACATGATTCGAACTTTGTATTTATGAAGCACGTGCACTATGATTTTGAAGATTTTTAGTTGGTTCGTAATTTGATTAAATAAATGATATTGATATGGTTGAATATTGCAGCATGATTCGTATATGTGTAATGAATAGAAAAGCATGATGAATTTTGGTTGACTACGTGATTCAAATATTCGAATTTGACTTGTAGGAATAAAATGATGGTTATTAATTGTGTTTGGAAAAATTTTGTAAAGGAGATTATATTACTTTGTGCTTGAATTGTAATGAATGACTATTCTAAACTGTGTATTGATTGGTAATGCCTCATAACCCTAATTCGACAACGGATTCGGGTTAGGGGTGTTACAATGTTGGAACATAGAGGTTCCACGACGCAACATAGTGAACAAGACCACAAAAAAGCAAGGCTGCCTTCATGTCGCGACATAGCCAGAGGAAGTCGCAACACAACCTTGAATCCAGGCTTGAGCTAAGTAAATTGCCATCAGTGTCGCAGCATAGGGCAGAGGATGTCACGACACTGGCTTTGTACGTGAAGAATTATCGAGCCGAGGGCATTTTGGTTTGCACAATGAACTTTAATGTAAAAATGTTAGTTGAACTAGGGCTAGGGACGACAACCAACCCTAAAGTTATAAATAGGCCTCATTAAACACTTCTGAATTATTTTTTTTGCACCCATAACTTTTATTTTATTTCAGGTTACAACTTTTAGTTTAGTTTTCAGTTTTAGTGCCTAGGATTTTCTTTCAGTTGTATTTCACACTTTTGTTCGTGGAGAATCTGATTTGTGGATTTATTAAACTCTTGTGAATTTCTGCGCTTTCAATCATCAATAAAATTCAATATTTCTCATAAACTCATATTCTTGATTTATTTTTCATGTTTACTTCTTTTATCAAGTTTATATTGTTTATGGGATCCATGAGGAACTAATCCTTTTATAAGAGATTAGTGAGTGGACATGGAGTAATTAATTTCTTTGTAGGATTTCTTAGTGGATCAACTATTTGGTATAGGAAGAACTTAAACTCTAGACTTGACAACCTTAGGAAGTCACTTAGGCAGGAATGGACCTAAAATTGGTATTGTCTATTTGTGAATATCTTACCCCAATTCAGTCTGGACTGTGAGGTCGAGAGACAAGTAGTTCTTGCCAACTCGTTAGTTGAATGGAAGATCAAGAGATCTTGCTAGGCTAGCGACTAGTTGATTGAGTAGAACTCGTTATAGGAATTAGTTATGATCACCGAAGCGAGTTAGTCTCCCATGCCTAGATTTGATTGAGTCAACATATTAGTTTTTCGTTTTTATTCTTTTAAGCAATTTATTTATTTTCCTATAAAACAATCTCTTTTCACTTTATGCTTTATTATAATATAATATAATTAAAATACTAATTAGATCTACTAACGTTTAAGTTATTATTAATTTAGTACTTACCTCTCTTGGTACGATCATGGAGTACGATCATCGAAGTACTTCCTTACTTTATCGTAAAAACTATATTACAACCTGACCCGTATACTTGTGGAAACCACCTAACTTTCATAGTTGGCTGTAGGAAATTTAATCTAGACGTTAGTACATCCGGAGGTAGACATCTACGTATGCATGAGTTAGTTAGGGAAAGCTTGAACCAAGGGCTGTGAGATGTATTTTTTTGGATTTATTGTCAGAGTTAAAGGCTTTAAGTTATGATGTTTAGAAACAAACAAAACGATTGCGAGGAGAGATGTTACGTTTGATGAAAATGCAATGTTTCATCCAAGAAAGGAGCTGTCTGTTCTTAACAACAAAATGAAACAGAATGTCTCAAGCAAGGTGGAGTTGGAGCCGAAAATAGACGATGACGTCGCAACATCACAAATAACAACGACATGAAGAGCAGAGCTAACGTCGTGACAAAGGATTTCACAACATTATAACATCACAACTAAATTGCGATATAAGTGAGGTTAAAGTTGTTTTGGAACTACAGAAGGGTACAAAAGTAACTTTAGATAAGTTAGAGGCTCCATCTGACTCTCAAACTCGTACGTCTCAACTACAAAATTAAAAGTTAGCCCGAGACAGGAAAAGACAAGAAATAAAACCACTACATAAATACTTTCTCAAAAATTTAGTGACATACGCTCTAAGTGCTACAAAGAGTATTGATTCGGTCGATCCATCCAATTACTCAGAGGTAATTTAGGTTTTTGATTCGAGTAAGTGGCTGGTCACAATGGAAGAGGAAATGGAATCTTTTTGAAAGAATGAGACTTGAAAACTTGTGAAATCACCCACCGAAAAGAAGATAGTTGGTTGCAAGTGGGTATTCAAAAATAAGAAAGGAGGTTTAGGTGACACAAGATATAAGGCAAGGTTGGTCGCAAAGGGCTGTAGTCAAGTGGAGGAAGTTGATTTTCATGATGTGTTATCTCTTCATCCATTCGACCATTGTTAGCTCTTGTTGCATTAAACAACCTTGAATTAGAGTAGTTAGATATGAAAATTGTATTCCTTCATGGGGACCTAGAGGGGGATATTTATATGCCGCAACTTGAAGGCTTTAGAATTGAAGGCATGAAAGACAATTTATGCCTTCTACAGAAATCTTTGTATGGCCTGAAGCAGTCTCCTCGTCAATGGTATAAGAAGTTTGATTCCTTTATGTAAAGAAGATAGTTGGTTGCAAGTGGGCATTCGAAAAGTAGGAAGGATTAGGTCCAGGTGACACAAGACATAAGGCAAGGTTAGTCGCAAAGGGCTATAGTCAAATAGAGGAAGTTGATTTTCATGATGTGTTATCTCTTATTTTGAAGCATACGTCCATTCGGCCATTGTTAGCTCTTGTTGCATTAAAAAACCTTGAATTAGAGTAGTTAGATGTGAAAATTGCATTCCTTCATGGTGACCTAGAGGTGGATATTTATATGCCACAACCTGAAGGCTTTAGAATTGAAGGCAAGAAAGACAATGTATGCCTTCTACAGAAATCTTTGTACAACCTGAAGCAGTCTCCTCGTCAATGGTATAAGAAGTTTGATTCCTTTATGTTAAGAATTGGTTTTGTACAAAGTAAGTATGATAGTTGTGTGTACTCGAATAATCTTGATGATGGATTATTTATATACTTATTACTTTATGTTGATAATATGCAAATTGCGACTAAAGATCCATCTGAAATTGATCGATTAAAAACTATGCTTGATTCTAAGTTTGAGACGAAAGACCTTGGTGTAGGTAAAAAAATTTTGGGAATGGAAATTTTCAGAGATAGACACCTCGTAAGGATATTTTTGCCACAGTAAAGGTACATTGAAAGGGTCTTCGAGCGGTTTGAAATGTAAAATTTGAAACCGATTAGTAATCCCTTAGTCACACACTTCAAACTTTTGACTTCAGAGTCACCACAAACCGAAGACGAAGAAAAGTATATGTCATCTATTCCTTACTCTAGTGCAGCTGAAAGCTTAATGTTTGCAATGGTTTGCATTCGTCTTGATATTTCATTTGTTGTTAATGTTGTAAGTGGATACATGGCTAGACTCGACAAATTACACTGACAAGTAGTTAAGTGGATTCTCAGATATGTAAAGGGGACATCAAATACTCATTTAGAGTTTGAAAGAAGTTCAGAGGGTTTAGTGGGCTTTGTAGACTTAGATTATACAGGAAATCTAGACAAAAAAAGATCCCTCACGATATATCTATTTGTTTTCGGCATATGCGTCATTAGCTGAAAAGCCACGCTTCAAGCCACTGTGACTTTATCAACTACCGAAGTTGAATATATGGCAATTACAGAAGCTATGAAAGAAGCCATTTGGTTGAGAGGTCTATTCTGGGAGCTGGTTAATAAACATGGTGCAACTATTGTATATTGTGATAGCCAAAGTCCCATACATCTCACTGAAGATCAGATGTATCAAGAAAAAACAAAGCACATAGACATTTGGTATTACTTTGTTCGGGAGGTGGTTGCTCAAGGAGATGTTCAAATTCAAAAAATTGACACATAAAATAATCCAATTGATATGATGACCAAAAGCCTTCTAGTTTCCAAGTTCAACACAGTTTGGACTTGGTTATTATCCTGCAAAGGTCGAGTTAGGCCTAGACAATGCTTGACAAAGAAGGCGATGTAAAAATACAAGTTAAAGTGGAGATTCATGGATTGTGCCTCGTATTTTGGATAAAATAGAGTCAATGTCATGACAAGAAAGAGCTGACGTCCTGACGATGTGACACACGATGTCTTGACGAGAAGAAACCAATGTCTTGACGACGTGACGTATGACGTCTCAACGAGCCGATAAATGATGTCACGACCAGGTGATGTGTTTCCTACTAAACTGGGTTTTTTCTCTTAGTTAAACTCTGCTATCTTTTCCAAGTCGAACTTTAAATAACTCTAGAAATATTTTAATCAAATTAGCCCATGAATTTTAGGCTATAAATAGGCTTTTAGAAACCCTAGAGAGATTGACTTAACAACACAACAAAAGGGGTATTTAAGGGAATTTTATGTTTTAACCAGAAAGCTTTGTATTTTTTGAGATTTGAGGGTTTGTTATTTTTTCCATCTTGTACCCTTTTTTTGGTTATTTTTAGTTTTACTGGATTTTTTTTGCCCGTAATTTTTTATCCTCTTTAAAGGAGTTTTTTCATGTAAATATTTGTATTCAATTTTCTATATTTGTTTTTGTTCGTTACTTAATTTGAGTTTATCCCCAACACAGACAAAGAATAATTAATTATCTCCTATAGGATTTAAACCAATAATGTTTCTATTTTCTTACAAGATTAAATAAATCTATTGTTTTTCTTGAGTTCTTTTGTTTTGTCATAAACTTTAGCGAAATCTTTTCAATAACAGAGTTTGATTTCAGAATATTAACTCTTAGTAGTCTGAAATTACTTGGCAACACTCACTTGAACAAGAGAGCATGACCCTCACTTGTGATCTCCGAGTGCCAACTCCAACACCAACAGAGTTTTATATTTAAAGGTAAGATTATGTTAACCCAAAACTTACTACCCTTTTAGCTTATCTAATTTCTTCTTTTTCTCCATCACCAACCTCACCCCTTCCTCAATTGGAGGTGGTTTAGCCTATCATTTCCCTGGGCAGGGAATTTTTTGGGGCCAACAATAACTTTTTGGGTCTCGTCGATGATAAGGGCCAAGCCTTGGGGTTTGTTGTCGTGGAACTCAACATATTGGTTTTCTCTACAATGGAAAAATATGACATGGAAATTACTTGTATTTTTATTTTATGATTAAAATAATATATCATGTACTTCACGACCAAGTCACTGTGCAATTAGTAATCTAAGAGAAATGGACTAAAAAAAATCAAGCTACTATTTTGTAACCTTTTAAAATCGAGTGATCTAAATAGAAATTTACTAATAATCATGTCAATATTTATGTAGTTTACTTTTATTTTAATTTACGTAAGGAAAAGTTAAAGAAATTGACTATCCTTTACTTTATATCAAAATGATTAATTTTTATTTACCCTAAATCAGAGGGAAGATTGAGGAAAAAAAAGTAAATAAATTTTTATAATGTAAAATATTGTTTTCATCCTTTTCGGCTTCTACATAATTATATTATAAAAAATGCTCTAATTGTAAATATATATATATATATTCAATTATTTCCTTTCCTTTTTATTATTTAACCAAATAAAAATGGTTAAATTTACTCATCTTTTTTTCTATTCATTTTAACTATCCAAACAAAGTAATGTGGTAGCATTTGTTATGATGAAAGTGATCACTCTTCTAAGAATTTGATCAGTTACAAAGTGACTCCAACTTTGGTATGATAAAGTTTATCTATTTTTTTCTTAGAATCTAACTTTTTTATGGGAAGTTACATTTTCATGAACATGGTAATATGATTTGCATGTTAAAAGTTGTTGAAAAAGCCTTGATTTGCAGTTGGAAAAGCAATTTTGTTTTGATTGTTGTTGCAACAAAATCAAACTAAATAGATTAAATGAAAAGTGAAGCAAGGAACAAAATAAAGCGAAAATGACAAGACAATATTTGTTAACACAATTCAGATTTATCAATATGATTTTACGAAACCTCACTCAATAAATGATTTTATTCAGAATCGTATAGATCACCTATTGGCTTAAGCCCAATCTATTCTTACACAGAAGTAATTATAGGTCAAATACCAACCAAAATGGTTACAAATCATTCACTCATTTACCTTACATATAAATCAATAAAGTTAAGTATGCCTTAAAACTTATTTTTGTTAAAAAGTTTGTAACACCCCACACCCGTGCCCTATGTTGGGATGGAATACGAGGCGTTACTAAACTTAAACACATGCATTCAAACGTTTGTCGAGCCACCAAGACTTGATAAAATTTAAAACTTTTTCGAACTTTGCTTAAACCCCATAATATGGGACTACGAGGCCTCAAACATTCATTGGAAGCCATTCGGAACCAACTCGGGTCCTTAAACAGACTTAATAAAAATGACCCTTGAAACAGGGTACACGCCCGTGTGGTCATTATAACATGGCCGTGCTGATGGCCCGTGTGACACACAGGCTTAAGTATCTAGGGCATGCCCGTGTGAATTAAATTCTAAATATGAACCTTTAGCGGTTTTCACACAGCCTGATACACACTCATGCCTGTGGCCCGTGTCCCTCACACGACCATGACACGCCCGTGTCCTAGCCCGTGTCTGAAAACCTTGACATTCTATTTCCAACGTCAGCATCTAATAAGGGGCACACGACCAAGGCACACACCCGTGGCCAGAGGCCGTGTCCTCCATATGGCTGAGACACACGACCGTGTCTCTGCCTGTGTGTTTACTACCATACATTTTGACTTACAAATTTTACGTGCGGGGGCATATTGCTGAAAAACACCCTCATAGGGTTGACCGTGTGTCACACACGTCCTAGACAAACGCCTGAATGGACAATATAAGGCTATCTACCAAGCCTTTGCCAACCTGAAACACAATCTATCATCAACCAACATATCAAAGTCTAACTTAATATGATTTCTCAACTCAACAACTGTAGCTAAGGCCTATGTATACATTTCTTATATTCAACCATGCCAACAATTTCACATTCATGAAAGACTATCTTGCATTCATATATAAACTTTCAATATTAGCCATTTTTCATGGCCTTATACAAAATGAATCACATGCTAAAGTAAGCCAACACTTTGGCCAATTAACAATGACACAAAACTCAAAAGTCAGGGTCCTATACATGCCATAATTAGAATAAAAGATCTAACTATATACCAAATGCTTCGGATGATAGTGTGATCGATGCCTCCGATGTCCAATGATCCTCGAGCTAGTTAGGCGGTACTATAAGAAAATGGAAAGGAGAGGACGTAAGCATAAAGCTTAGTAAGTTGCATGCAAATAAATATAACAACAACTTTACCATTCATCATCATGCTTATAATATAAAGGTAGGCATAAGCACAACTTACTCATCACTATCCAATAAAATTCACATAGCATATATTGAGCTCACATCTCATACATTTCAAATAGGTACCTGTACCACTCACAACATGGTTATACTTTTCTCGTTTAACTTAATCTGTAACTCTCACCATTGAACCATTTGGAATGCTATCGGCTACTCATTAAGCCTCAAACATAGGGTATACTGCCGATGCCATGTCCCAGACATGGTCTTACACTGGCTCATCCATCAAGTCGATGCCATGTCCCAGACATGGTCTTACACTAACTATTGAAATCAAGGCCGACGCCATGTCCCAGACATGGTCTTACACTAGCTCTCACATATCTGTGTCGATGCCATGTCCCAGACATGGTCTTACACTGACACATCTCGTAGCCGATGCATGTCCCAAACATGTCTTACACTGGCTTACATTTTGAGGCCGATGCATGTCCCATACATGTCTTACACTAGCTCTCGTCTCAATGCCGATGCCATATCTCAGACATGATCTTACACTGGCTCTCATAATGTGGCTGATGCCTGTACCAGACATGTCTTACACTAGCACACAAACAACCCGAATGTCATGGTATGAATATCTGATTTATTTCCTAAGGTTCAAACGGGAGTTCTACTATCTCAATATTCATCATACATAATAATTTCCACGAACAAGCAATTTATGCTATATAAATTCAAACAAATATAATAACAATATAGTTGTATTATTTACATACAACTTACCTCGGATTGCAAAATGCACACAAGTAGTTCGGCTTAGTCCATTTGTTTTGCTTTTCCCCAGTCTAGGCCCAAATTTTTAATTCTTGATCTAAAATGATAGAAATTCATTTATTTCATCAGCATATAGATCTAGACACTCGAAAATGCATAATTGAGCAAAATGACCATTTTGCCCCTACACTTTCACAAAATGACCATTTTACGCCTGGGTCCGAAAATCGATTTTTATCACATTTTCTCACTAACCAAACTTAGCCAAATACTTTTCATACTAGAGGAAACCCAAAATTCTCATTATTTCACACATTTATCACCTATTTGACAACTTATGCAAATTGGTCCTTAATTAGGGTTTCCATGAAAACTACTTCAGAAAAGTTGTTTATTTCACAACCATAACTCATATTCTTCCATAAAATTTTAGCAAACACCATAATATCATTCATGGAAAATCCCTAGACTATCAACTATTTTTCAAAATGGTCCCCTCATTAGCTAGCTTATGTCATATGGGTCCCAAAAACACAAAAAATATCAAGAAAAGTCATCAAAATCACTTACTTGTAGAGATATTAAGTGGCTGAAAATTTTCAAGCTTCAAAACCCTCTTATGGCTAATATTTTCAGTGGGAAGAAGATGAGAGAAAATATGATATAATTCTTTCCTTGTTTTATTTTATTTTAGTCAATCTAGTCACCAAACCCACCAAACTTTGAATTTTTAACCATCTTTGTCTCCTATGGCTGGCCATGCCTCTTTAAAGGGTCTAATTTCCCTTTAAATACCCCCAATTTAGGTTCTCTAGCTATTGGACACCCTTATCTATCAAAATAGGACTTTTTCACTTTATGCGATTTAGTTTTTTTTCACAATTAAACTTACAAACGCTAAAATTAAATCACCAAAATTTTCATGCATCTTTATATATATGCCATAATACATAAAATAATATTAAAAATAATTTCTTTGACTTCGAGGTAGTGGTTTTGAAACCACTGTTCCAACTAGGCCTAGAATCGGGCTGTTACAAAGCTAGTAAAAAATGAACCTGTTAGTTCAGTGGTAGGGCCTTAGAGCCCTACCAATTTAAGGATGAATGCACACAAGGGGTTTTAAACTTGGGATCTAATGGTAAGTTAAAGCCTCACCGCTGAACCAGTAGACTCATTCTTGTTAACTTTTTAACAAAAATAATTTTTAAGGCATACTAAACTTTTTTACCCTTTCCTTAAGAAAAATAAAATTATTTTTTATCCTTATTTCGTCTAGTCCCATTTTTGGGATGTGATAGTGTCACAATTTTATCCAATAAAATAGGAAAATAAAAATGCTAAAGACACTAAACAAGTGTGTAATACCCCGAAAATTTTTACAGTAAGATATTATCTTTGATATAGTAAAATAAGGAAATAAAGCGACAAAAAGGAAAATTTTGGTGTTATGAATACATTGGGAAGTATATTATGATATATTAATTCAAGAAAAGACTAATTAGTAAAAGTGATAAAAGTTTTGTTGCCTAAGAGTAGATACTCAAAACTTGAAAGGTTAAAGTGTAAATATGAAAAAATTAAAAGATCAATAGTGTAAATATTTTAAGGGTGGAATGATCTAGAAACTAAGGAAAATGGATGAATTAGGACAAAATTGAATAGGTGAAGAATTATGAGGGACTAAATTGTAATTTTACCAAATTAAATTATTATTCAAGGATGGAATTTTAAGGGATCATAAAAGGCAAAATAGTCAATTAGAAGGAGAGAGAAATCTATAAGGCAATGATGGTGTTGATGATATTTTATAATTATTTAATTAGATAAATATTGTTTATTAATATTTTAATGAGATATTTTATTATTTTATTATTATTTATTTAGTATATAAGGAAGGAAAGATGAAGAATTTTCATCATCTTTCCCATGCATTAACGTGAGAAAAAGAGAGAAAGGAAGAAAATTTTGTTTTCTTTACAATTTGGTCCTTCTACCAAAAATTCACCATTTTCACCTAGAAATCAAAAAATTTTCCATGGTTACCAAGAGAGAAAGATAATAAGAAGATCATGGGGAGCTAGAATAGCAGGTTAGATTCAAGAAATAGAAGCTGGAGGAGAGAGAAAATCAAGTTAAAGATTGAAATCAATAGAATAAGGTAAGAACATCAAGATTTTAATATATTTTTAAGTTTACTATTATTGAAAATGCATGGAAATGATGTTATAGTAGAGTTTTAGTATATAAGGTTCTATGTTCTTGATATGTTAGTGAAGGGAAATAAGAGAAAGTGATGGGAAATTGTAACGCCCCATACCCGGCCTAGATGTTATGGCCGAATATGGAACGTCACATGGAATGGAATTTTGAAATCGAATTACCAAGTCAAAACTGTTCTTGTTTATTATCTTTTATTTATCTCTCGTCAAATTCAAAATCGTTTTCTCAATAATTTAGTTCGTTCGAAGCTTATTTTGTAGCGGAAGCTTTCAAAATTGTGATGTTTACAAAAAATCATTTACTTTTAGGAAAAACGTCACATTTAATGAAACCGAGTTTCATTGCAGTTCAACAGTTCGTGAAAAACAGTTAAAATCCTAAAACAATGGTAAAAATCCAAAAAGTCCCATATTACATCAAATAGCCCAAAATAAATAATGAAAACCATAACTAATATAAAAACCATTCAGTAAACAAGTGGTCACTGTAGAGTCCTTCGCCGCACCGATCCGTCTAAGTTTGGGGATTACCTGTACAGATAAAACAGAATGGGGTGAGTTTACGTAAACTCAGTGTGTAATTCCCACAGATCACATGCATATAGTCAATCACAACAAGTAGTCAAATGCAGTCTGGGCCTAAGCCCATTTCAGTTTCAGTAACAGTTCGGGCCTTATCCCATTTCAGTTTCAGTATCAAATAGGCATTAATCCGTAACAGAGTCCTACCCAACCAGCCTCTACACACAATCTCTATCCATCCTTACGCTCCATGTGGGGTTTAAAACACTCACCCATCCCTACACTCCAAGTAGTACCGAATGTGGCACATTATCAGTAGATTTGCAGTTGAGCTGCCAGATATTAGGCTTAAGAGCCTTTTAGTACACTTCCTCCATATATTATCATCCCAACCCAATGCAATGCAAACATACAATAAATGACATGCTATTACATAATTAACAGTTACACATACAGTTCAGTATTCATGCATATAATCATCATACACACAATTCACGCATTTAGGGTCTAAGTAGTGCTTACCGACCGTACAGTAGGTTCACAGTTGACTTGGATGACTTGTGCAAACTTAAAACACATTTCAGTTAAATGGGCCCATACGCCCATGTGGCCTTCTAGTGTTGGCCCACACGACCTAATTTTCCTGGCTTAGAATTCCATACGTCCGTATGGACTACCTATGTGGGCCCACACGCCCATGTGTCGCACACGGCCTACTTGGCCAACACACGACCTTGTCCTGTTTGCACGCCTGGCCTCGTCGATTACACGCCAATGTTATGGCACACGGCCTACCACAGGGGCGACCACACGCCCATGTGATTTCGATAGTGGGGTTTTTGGCTTTCGTCGAAACACTGTTTTCTATATTTTCGGGTACACACATGCTATCGTTTGATGCTAAAACGTCCCTGAGCACTCCGGAACCTAAAATTGACTAGTAACTCATCAATAACTCAATCAACCTGATTCCTAAACAAAAACACAAGATGAAAACCAACACCTAAACAACGAAAAGTGTTACCTTCCCTCGAACAATGGAAATTCCACACACCTACAGTGACGATTCCAGACCCTCAGCCCCTCAAATCTCCTAAACACTAAAAGAGACCCTTAGCAAAACGATTCGCCAAACAAATGAAAATCGAACCTACCAAAACTTACATATCAGACACGAATAGAGAGTGGAAGAAAGGCAGAGTTTCGGCAACCGAAAAAAGGAAAATGAAAAAAGAAGAAAAAGGAAAAAGGGGTGAAAGGGGAGATGATCAATTTTTCTGCAGAGAGAATTTTAGGAAACTAATAACTCAAATCCCACTACCTACTCTATCTCAACCACCTAGTACTCAAACTTTCAGTACAACTCAAACTCCCAGCTATCAAACCGAGCAAAAATATTCCCCCTTGTCTACGTGGGGATTCGAACACCAGACCTCCAGCATACTAACACTCTACTTAACCACCAGACCAGTAGGCCCATTCTAACATGTACTTCCAAATACTTAAAATTAAACCTACTGAGCTAGTTTTAGGCTTTATTCAGAATAATACCAGAATTTTTCCAAAGACATGGCTTGAACTTAGGACCTCTCACACACACCCAGGACACTTAACCACTGAAGGAGATACACAGTTGTGTCACATTTTCACAATAACAAAAATAAGAATTTTGGGGTGTTACAACTCTACCCCCTTAAAATAAAATTTTGTCCTCAAAATTTATCTGGTCAGAAAAGGTAAGAATACTACTGACGCATCACATCCTCAGGTTCCTAAGTAGCTTTCTCAGTGCTATATTACGCCACAGAACCTTCACCAATAGAATGGACTTCTTCCTCAGAATCTTAACGTCACGATCCAGAACTTGAACCGGCTCCTCCTCAAAGGTCAAGTCTGGCCTAACCTCAATCTCCTCAAGAGGGATACTATGCATGGGATTAGAGCGGTAGTGCCTCAACACCAATACGTAGAACACATCGTGAATATGGTCTAACTTTAGAGGTAACTCCAACTGATAAGTGACTAGTCCTACTCGTTTTAGAATCCGGTACGACCCAATAAACCTAGGGCTCAGCTTGCCCTTACGACTGAACCTCAAAATTCTTTTCCACAGTGAGACATTGAGAAATACGAAGTCCCCCACAGAATACTCAATCTCACGTCTCTTTAGGTCAGCATAGGACTTCTATCTATCAGAAGCTGCATTCAAATGATCCTTGATCAGTTGAACCTTATCCTCAGTCTTAGAAACCAACTTAGGACCCAAAATTTGTCGTTTGCCCAACTCAGCCCAATATAGGGGAGTGTGACACTTACAACCATACAAGGCTTCGTAAGATGCTATCTGAATACTAGACTAGAAATTGTTATTATGGCGAGCTCTGCAACGGCAGATAATCCTCCCAACTGCCCCTAAAATCAATGACATAACACCTCAACATATCCTCCAGTATTTGAATCACCCTATCAGATTGACCATCGGTTTGAGGATGGAACGCAGCACTGAAGTCCAACCTATAACCCAGAGCTTCATGTAACTTCTTCCAAAATCGAGACCTGAAGCGAGGATCCCTATTAGAGGTAATCGAAACCTATACCCCCTGCAGTCTCACTATTTAGAAATATAAAGCTTCGCCAGCTTCTGCAGAGAATAATCTGTCCTAACTGGTATGAAGTGCATAGACTTGGTCAATCGATCCACGATGACCTACACTAAATCTTTCTTAGTAGGTGTTAAAGGCAACTCGCTAACGAAATTCATCATTACTAGTTCTCATTTCCATAACGAAATCTTAACCAGCTGCAGCAAACTCGAAGGCAACTGATGCTTAGCCTTAACCTGCTGGCATGTCAGACATCTAGCCACGAAATCAATAACTTCACGCTTGAATCTTGGCCACCAATACAACTCTCGAAGATCTCGGTACATTTTACTCCAACCAGGGTGTATAGTGTAAGGATTACTATGCGTCTCTCTCAGTAGAGACTGTCTCAAATTAGTGTCGTTTGGTACACACATCCGGCTTCGGAAACACAATACACCCTCAGAGTTTAACCTAAATTCCGTAGTGCTACCACTCTCAATCTGTCGGATCTGAAGACCCAAAGACTTATCCTTCAACTATTTACCCTTGATCTGCTCGATCTAAGTTGGTTTGACTTGCAGCTTTGCAACAAACTATCATCGTCGAATAGGTTAAGTCGAGCGAACATCACTCTTAGATTTGTCATAGCCCTACAGCTCAATGCATCACCACCACATTAGCCTTGCTCGGATGGTTCTCAATGGTATAGTCGTAATTCTTAAGCAGCTCAACCCATCTACGCTGCCTAAGATTCAGCTCATTCTGAGTAAAGGGGTACTTGAGGCTCTTGTGATCAGTATAGATACACACTTCTCACCATACAAGCAGTGCCTCCAGATTTTCAATGCAAATACTACGGCAGCCAACTCCAAATCGTTCGACGAGTAGTTCCCCTTATGTGTCTTAAGCTGACGTGACACATATGCTACCATCTTACCATCTTGCATCAACACACATCCCAAACTGACATGTGATGCATTACTATAAATAGTGAACTCCTTTCCAGGTTTAGGCTGTATCAGAACAAGAGCCTCAGTCAATACAATCTTGAGCTTCTCGAAGCTCTCTTGCTACACATCAGCCCAGACAAACGATATGCCCTTATGTAGCAGCTTAGTTAAGGGTGCTGCAATCAGTGAGAAACCTTCCACAAATCGTCGGTAATAACCTGCCAGCCCCAGAAAGCTGCGAATCTCAGCTATATTCTTAGGCTGCTTCCAATCCAATATAGCCTCAATCTTTCAGGGATCCACTCGAATCTCCTCAGCAGAAACCACATAACCTAGAAAAGTTATTTCACGTAACCAAAACTCACACTTGCTGAACTTAACATAGAGTTATTTTTCCCTTAAAATCTGAAGAACAATCCTAAGGTGCTCGTCATGCTCATCCTCAGTCCTCGAATAAACCAATATGTCATCGATAAACACCACTATAAACCGATTCAGAAAAGGCTAAAATACTCGGTTCATCATATCCATGAAAGTTGTCGGTGCATTAGCCAGTCCAAATGGCATCACTAGGAACTTATAGTGACCATAACGAGTTTTAAATGTTGTTTTATATGTGTCAGTTTCCTTAACCCTCAACTGATGGTACCCAAACCGGAGATCAATCTTAGAGAATATTGAAGCTCCTCGAAACTGGTCAAATAGGTCATCGATCCTCGGTAATGGATACTTATTCTTGATGGTCAGCTTATTTAGTTGCCGGTAGTCAATACACATCCTCATGGATCCATCCTTCTTCTTAACAAACAATACTGGTGCTTCCCATAGAGACACACTAGGGCAGATGAACCCACGATCCAAAAACTCCTGAATCTGAGCCTTAAGCTCCTTAAACTCTTTCGGTGTCATTCGATAGGGAGCGATAGACACCGGAGCTATACCAGGGAAAAGTTCAATCTCAAACTCCACTTCCCGATTCGGAGGTAAACCTGGTAACTCCTCAGGAAAAATGTCTAAAAAATCCTTTACATTGCGGATATCATTCACAGTAGGGTCCCCAGAAATAGAACCACTAATATAGGCCAAGTACGCCTCACATCCCTTGCGAACCAATTTTTCAGCCACTAGTGCAAATATCACATTATCCAAATAATTCCGGCAATGGCTAATCATGACTACCTCAACATCCTCCTCAATTCTTAAGACGACCTCCTAGATGCACAATCTAAGCTTACACGATGCTTGACCAACCAGTCCATCCCCAAAATTAGATCGAACTCCCCAAACGGAAGTTCCATCAAGTCAGCCAGAAATACCATCCTCTAAACCTCTAAAGAAACATTCCTATACAGTTTGCTAACTCTAACAGATTGCCCTAGAGAGCTCAGCAAAGACACCTCACTATAAGTACTCTCAACCGGAATCCCCAAATTTTTGGAAACAGAACAGGTAACATAAGAATGCGTAGATCCTATATCTATCAATGTAGTACAAGGCACATCATAAATAAAAAATGTACTCGTGATGACGTCTGGAGCATCTTTGCCCTCTCAGTGACGTGTAGTGTAAACAAGAGCAGACTACCTCGCCTTAGTCTGTCCAGCACCTCTGCCAGGTGCTCTTTGACCATGGCCCATACCGTTGCAACCTCTAGCCTGACCACAACCCCTAGGTGGCTGCTAAACTACCTTATGTGGCTGTGCAGTGCAAGTACCCAGAGCTTGCATCTGGTTGGCCCTCAGCAGACACTCCTGAATGCGATGCTCTAGTGACCCACACCTTAAACACACCCCAATCTTCCTCCAACACTCACCCTGATGACGTCTACCACAATCTCCACACAGCTGCAACCCAGTAGGAGCAACAAGGGGCCTAACTCTAACCGGCCCATCAGCTCTGGCCTTCTTCTTAGGCCTCTGTACAAAACTAGAGGGCTACGAATCCCTCTTGTTTTTACCTCTCTTTCTGTCCTTGTTTTGGCACTTAGCGTGCTTAACATCCTCAGTGATCTTCACCTTCTCAACTAGAATGGAAAAATCTCGTTCCTTCTGTGGAGCTATCAAAACTTTCAAATTATTTCTGAGGCCATCCTCAAAGCGAACACACCTCTTATACTCTAATGCCTCCATACCTCAAGCATAGCGGATCAATCTTAAGAACTCAGCCTCATACTGGGCCACTAATCGATCCTCCTGAGTAAGATTCAGAAACTCCCTCCTACGAGTTCCACATAACTGGCTCCCCCATATTTTCCCTAGAAGGTGGTCTTAAAGAACTCCCAGGTCAGACGTTCAGGCTGAGTGCCCTCTCTAATGGCCAGCCACCATTGATAAGCCTCATCTCGTAATAGAGAGACCAAACTCTTCAATTGCTGCTCAGGGGTGCAATCCAGGTTATCCATAATCCAGTCCGTGGCCTCAATCCAGTACTCGGTCACATTAGGGCGACTCCAGTGACACCCCTAAAAAGTTCAGCTCTATTGGACCGGAGTCATTCTGTAATCGACCCACGACCCTCTCCAGTATCCTTAACATAACTTGACACAATGCGTCGTCCCCAACCATGCGATCTTAAGACTCAGTCTCAGTAGTAGGTGATACTGGCATCTTACTCATCTCCAAATTTGGTATACTACCCAGGGATGGGGACTCAGCTCGAGCCCCTCTATGACCCCTACCTCAACCTCTAGTACCTCGTCCACGAATACCTTTTGCGCTCATCGTAGATTCAAAATTTATCTACATTAACAGTTTTATGAATCAATTATAATTTCAGTATTTATTAATAGAAGTTTTATGAAAGCAGTTTTAATAATTCAGAGTTTGTTTTCGTATGTTGTAGTCTCTACCAGTTTCACCATAGTTTCAATACACACTAACTAGAGTGTTTTCACAGTATACTACCTACCATAGTATCAAAATATACTATCTATAGTATTTTCAGTTTAAACTTATCATAGTTTTAGAAGACTTACATGATCTAAGCCAAAGACTCGGTGTACCACATACTCAATCAAATCATTTGAAAATCAGTTCTTAGAAACCAAGTTTTAAAACCCAAAATCTACAGTTGAGTTTTGTAACTTAGCTCTGATATCATTAAATGTAACTCCCCAAATCCGGCTAGACGTTATGGCCGAATCTGGCAGTGTCACATGGAATAGAATTTTGAAATCGAATTACCAAGTCAAAACTATTCTCGTTTATTATCTTCTATTTATCTGTCGTCTAATTCAAAATCATTTTTTCAATAATTTAGTTAGTTCAAAACCTATTTTGTAACGGAAGCTTTCAAAATCGTGATGTTTACAGAAAATCATTTACTTTTAGGAAAAATGTCACGTTTAATGAAACTGAGTTTCATTGCAGTTCAACAGTTAAATGGGCCCATAGGCCCATGTGGCCTACCCGTGTGGGCCCACATAGCCCAATTTGGCCTTAGCTGTGTGGATCACACGGCTTGGTCCAGAATTCCACAAGCTTGTGTGGACTACTCATGTGGGCCTACACGTCCTTGTGTTGCACACGACCTACTTGGCCATCACACGGCCGTTTCTTGTGAGCACAGGCTGGCCTCGTCGATCACACGTCCGTGTTATAGCATACGACCTACCATACGGGCGACCACACGCCCGTGTAGCGTCAACAGTGGGGTTTTTGGCTTTTTCCGAAACCTATTTTTTGCATTTTCGAGTACACACCTAATGCCATTTGATGCTAAAACGTCCCTCGAGCACTCCAGAACTTAAAATTGACCAGTAACTCATCAATTACTCAATCAACCCGATTCCTAAATGAAAACACAAGATGAAAACCAACACCTAAACCAACGGAAAGCATTACATTCGCTCGAACAATGGAAATTCCACGCACCTACAGCAACGATTCCAAACCCTCAGCCCCTTGAATCTCTTAAACACCAAAAGAGACCCTTAGCAAAATGATTCGTCAAAGATATGAAAATTGAACCTACCAAAACTTACCTATCAGACCCGAATGGAGAGTGGAAGAAAGGTAGAGTTTCAGAAACCGAAAGGAGGAAAATGAAAAAAGAATAAAAAGAAAAAAGGGTGAAAGGGGAGATGATCAGTTTTTCTGCAGAGAGAATTTTGGGAAACTGATAACTTAAATCCGACTACCTACTCTATCTCAACCACACACTACTCAGATTTTCAGTACAACTCAAACTCCCAGCCATCAAACCGAGCAAAAATATTACCTTTTGCCCACACAAGGATTCAAACACCAAACCTCCAACATACTAATACTCCACTTAACCACCAAACTAGTAGGCCCATTCTGACATGTACTTACAAATACTTAAACTTAAACCTACTGAGCGGGGTTTAGGCTTTATTTAGAAAAATACCAGAATTTTGCCAAAGACATGGCTTGAACTTGGGACCTCTCACACACACCCAGGACACTTAACCACTGAAGCAGATACATAGTTGTGTCACATTTTTACAATAAAAAATTAAGAATTTTGGGGCTTTACTGAAATATTATACAGAAAGGGAATAAGGGTGTTATAAACTTAGTAATCAACATTTTGCACTAAAACAGGTTTGGACAACAACAATAGTCTAACTTTGAAAAATTACCAAAAATTGTTGAAATTGAATTAGAGGTTGAAGAAAATATGAAATTAAATTTTATTGAGTCTAGTTTTTCATAGAAGAAATGGTGTAAGCAATGAAACTGTAAATAATGAGATATAATAAATTTTGTGATATAAGGACAAAATGATTTCGGGTTCCCCTGTTCTAACTTTGGAAAATCAATAAAAATTTTATAAAAATAATTAAGGATTTAAATTTGTATGTTTAAATTCTTAGTCAGTCTATTTTCAAGAAAAACAAACAGGAACATCATTCAAATCCCGTACTAAGAGATAATTAATTTTTAGTAAAGAAAGGTTGAAGCTGTCAAATAGCAGAACAGAGACAAATTTGAAGATTTTACTATACTAATTGGCTAAATTTTAAATTTTGAAATTTTTATGTATAAATATATTTGAGTCTAGTTTCAAAAACATCAAACAAATCTTAATTTAGAATTTTGTAGATCAAGATATAAATAATTTAGTGACTATGACTCAAGTGGATAGCTTGATCTGAACATATAAGTAAATAGTGGAATTATTTATATATTAAGGATGTGGAATGGAGAGGAGGAGGAGAAAAATATATATGAATATTCAGCTAGTATGGGTTTACATTAAAAATGGATAATTGCATGTTTTAGGCTCAGGAACTAAATTGAATAAAAGTAAAACTTTAGGGGTAATTTTGTAAAAATGTAAAAAATGACCAAATTGAAGGAAATGAATTTTTTTACTGCCTAAATTAATAAATTGGATGAAATTATTAATTTAGATCAAAATTGGGTGAAAATTAGGGAAAATAAAAAATTACCAAAATGCCCCTGAATCTTGGTATTTCTGCAATTTAGCTAGGTATGTTCATATGATTGAAATTTTATGATTAAACGTTAAAAAAATTAAAATCATATAATATACTATTTCATATTTTTGGAAGAATGATTAATGCGATAATATGAAAATCGAAGCAAGGGTTCAAATTGAGTAGAACGCTGGATTGAGTACGATCGTTCAGTGATCAGTGATGAATTGGCGGATAAGACCATGGTTGGACCATGGAAAAGTGTAAATGTAAGACCATAACTGGGCTATGGCATTTCAGTGAGAAAACCATAACTGGGATATGGTAGTTGTGAACGTAAGACCATGGTTGGACCATGGCAATAAATGTGTGTACGTGTAGACCATAGCTGGGTTATGGCATCGTAATTAAAGTGTAAGACCATAGCTGAGCTATGGCATTGTGATAAAGTGTAAAGACCATAGCTGGGCTCTGGTATTGTGATAAAATGTAAAGACCATGGCAGGTCCATGGCAATATATGTGCAAGATCAAAGTGGATTGTGGCATTAAGAAAATGACGTGCTCAAATCCGTAAGACATTCTCTAATTTAACAAAGATTGGTAAGTGACATATGAAATTAATATTGAAAGACTTATGGATATTATTGGTATTGATCTGAAATAAATGTACGTATTGATATTTAAAAAAATTCAATGGGTAAAATCCTGACATGAGAAGATATGAGCATGAAATGAATCATTACCCGTATATGCCTGAAATATATATAATGATTTGTACATGTTATATGGACACATGGTGTGGAAGTATATGCACATGGAATTTGAGTAATGTTAAGTTCGATATGAACTATTACCGGAATAAATATATATGAAATACATGGAAATTGTGGTACATGAAATATTGATATAATGAAATGAATGATATATGTTATTGAAAAGAATGATAAGTATCATGACATGTACATATATGATTTTCTTTGATATGTTGATACAATAAAATTATGTAAGTTAAGACGTGTACTAAAATCAAGTGTGACATGTTGAGAAAATAAGTTTATCAATGTTGAATTTATATGTAATATGTGCAAGTATGCTAACTAGTGTTACTGCTTGATACTTAGGCAAATGCCAAGTTAAAATAAGTGTGGAAAGTAAAGAAATACAAATGAAAATAAAGAAACTCGGCAGAGTTAAAATTATTTAATATTTTACTAAGCTTGGGATAATATGTATAAGTAATGCTGTGGATTTATTCACCTTGTGAATTGATGAATATAGCTTCATGAGTATTGTGTGAACCACACGGTCTGGCCACATAGCCGTGTGACCCCTGTAGTGTTGAAAAATTTTAAATATTTCTAAAAAATTTTCTGAGTTCCCAATTTAGTCTCGATATATATATTTTGGACCTCGATGGCTCACACAAGGGACACTATAATTAAATTTGATTTATTTTAGATATTAATATTATATGAAGCAAAATTTCTGTTAAATGGTTTGTAAATTCTGGTAATGCTTCGAAACCATGTTCCGGCGATGGATAAGGGTTAGGGATGTTACAAAGTGCACACCAAGTGACGTTAAATTGTTGCCTATTTACAGGCCTCTACAAGTGATCATCTAACAATGTTTTAATAAGCTTTAAACTTTTCTTTAAAGACGGAAATTATCTCATTACTAATCTTAAATATTTATCACATAAATATCTTCATAAATTGGTCTTCCAACAACTCCAAAACTCTTTCAAGAGATAAGGATAAACGCTTTTAACACTTTAAACTTTTCTCTTTCCTTCAAATTAGTCGATGGATTAAGGGTTAGTGTTCAATTGAATTGAATGAAAAAAATTCGCGTTAATCGAGTTAATGAATCTCATTTTGTCATTCTAACTCACTTTGACTTTGTTTCGAATAGAATAAAGTTGTTCGCGTTATTGTTAGGGCTTTGCCCTCTCCTTATAATTCACAAAAAAAATTCATATATATTTAAAAAATTAAATTAAAATAAGATAAAAGGAAAGATACTTAATATGATAAACTTGAATAGTTAATTTACTTATTTAGGTCTCCAAATTTTTTTTTAAATTTTTAACTTTTTATGTATTCTTTTAATTTTTTAAGAATTTTTAGTTTTTATTTTTAAAAAGTATATCTTTTAATTTTAAAAATTATTATGAATTTTTAAAATCAATTTTAATTTTTTTTGTAATTTTTGTTGAAAGAGATCGGTTTGCTCATTTTCAAAATTAACAGGGATTAAAGAGATATTTACATCAATATGTTATTTTATTTATTCAAATTATTCAAGTTATAAAATTTAACTCGACTTGAACTTAAAACTGAAATTACTTATTTGAAAAAATTGAATAACTTGAATAATTTAATTAGATTAATTTAAAATTTAAAAAATTTAAAATAGATTGTAGCATGAATCACTTCCTTATTTACTGAATAACAAAATTAAATCAACCCAATTAACTAGAAGAATCAAACATGTGAACTCATAAATTTTGACTGCACCAAAGTTAAGGTTCCGTCTGTTATTCAAACGTGCAGTAATGAAAGTTTAAATAGATGTAAAAGTAATTTGTGGGAAAAGTTTAAAAAAAAAATTAAAGCAAAAGAAATATATTTTATTTTGATTTAGAGTATTAATTTATTAAGGAAAAAGACATTAGTTGCATGCTTCTGATTCACACCGTTGCTTCAATTAATTGTTTGAAAGTTTTTTAATTTTTGGGTATATTGAGTAGCTGCACAACACATTGAAATGTTTTCCAACATTATTAGCTAATTGATAGACACTTTTATTAAGGAAACTTTAAGTTTTTATAATTAAGGATTATATTTAAAAAATACATGTTTGGAATAACTTTGTTAAGTTAAATTAACATATTTAATTCCAAATTTTTGTTAATAATAAAAAAAGAATGCAAAATAGATGATAGAACCTACCAGCCTGAGACTTTATCTATCCCTTTCATCAACAGATCCTAGGAGAGACTGACTGCTCCCATAATTTCCTCTAAATTATCATCAATACATTGAAGTAAGTTTTTCATTTCAAAATGGGAATGCATCCTAAATGTATTACTCTTCTTTCAACAAATATAATTAAGGGCAAATACAAGTTGCTTAACGTCAATGTATTTTTAGAATTTTGGTGGAAAGGAAGGCCTGGTTTAGGTCTTCCCAATAACCCTCTTTATACTATTATAATTAAGGGCAAACACAAGTTGCTTAACGTCAATGTATTTTTAGAATTTTGGTGGAAAGGAAGGCCTGGTTTAGGTCTTCCCAATAACCCTCTTTATACTATTATAATTAAGGGCAAACACAAGTTGCTTAACGTCAATGTATTTTTAGAATTTTGGTGGAAAGGAAGGCCTGGTTTAGGTCTTCCCAATAACCCTCTTTATACTATTATAATTAAGGGCAAATACAAGTTGCTTAACGTCAATGTATTTTTAGAATTTTGGTGGAAAGGAAGGCCTGGTTTAGGTCTTCCCAATAACCCTCTTTATACTATTTTGCATTCTCTCTCTTTACACCAAACTATGATTTGGATCCATATTCATTCACACTCAATTGTAATTTAATAAAGTTTGAGAGGATTAAACGATAGTTTTTTTTTTTTTTTGGGACCAAGGTCCACTTAATTATGCTTCCGTTTTTGCTTGTTAGTAGTTTTATTTTTAAGTATAATGTCAATTTTAATTCTTTAACATTTATTTATTTTTGTCATTTTGGCTCTAACATTTTTCTTTTTTTTTTGTTTTTTTCTCTAATTCTTTTTTAATCACTTTGATACTCAATATTCAAATTTTAGTCAAAATTTTTTTCTTTGTGTAGAAAAATTGATTGAATGTTAAAATTTTTAATGCATTGATGTGTTAAGCCCACACATTAGTTCGGATGTATTTCATAAAAATTCCAAAAATAGTTACAAATTAATAAATTTTTTTAAAAAAGTTCTTAAAAATTCTAAATATAATTTTTCAAATTAATAATGAAGTACACATGGATTGGCACAAAGGTTGCCACATTATATTGCTAAAATTTTAACAATTCGATCAATTTTTTTATCCAAAAAAAGAGAGCAAGTGGACTAAATTTTGGAGATTGATAACTAGAATGATAAAAAAAATTTATCATGCTCATTCTTCGCAACCACTTATAAAAATTTGAATTATATAATATTAACGTAGTTCATTTTAATATAGTTTGAATGGACTCCATACTCCGATCCAACAATTCAAGAATGCATCCCGTTCAAATTCTTTGTTAAATCACCATCTGACACATGAAGGTGCCATTGGTAGTGTATGTTATTGTGGATTTGCATGAGTCGGATAGAGTGTTGCAACAATTTGGGTTCAAGCAACCAATTCCACCAGCACCACAAGACATTAAAGATCTGCATCATATCAACTTATGGGGGAGAACGGATGCAAATTGGCCTACATTCCATGTACAATATATCAAAATTTGGAACAATAGGTACGAGTTTTTACCTAATCATGAGGCCATTGTTGCACCCGAGTTAGCCTGTTATCTGAAGTACATGTCATGATTTAGGGTCTATGGCAAGCCATATCTGTTTGGTGAAGAGGCGAGGGGTAGGCAACTTCATACGAGGAGGCCACGACGGGTGCTTAGGGATCCAAGGCGAGGAGGCTAAGATAGAGATGCCGAGACGGGTCCATAGTCTACACCTACGCAAGAATAGACACCGATGGCCGCACCACCCATTGGTTAGTATAACTCGAATTATTCTGGTGCTTATACTAACCCCATCTTTTTTACACAAGCATCACATATTGCACCACATTTTTCTAGTTCTACTTCGATGTCAGGTTTTGCTTATGGACCTCTGTCCCCGACATTTTACACGTTGATGCCATTGTCGTTTTCGATGACGACTATGCCAAAAACTACGTATTTGGCCATCTATGTTTGGGGCACCGATCGAGAGTCCAATCATTATTTCATCGGTGTGTGGGACACAATATAGTTATACCCCTACGCTGATGGTGTCACAAACACCTTCTGGTTCATTGTTTTACCAAGGTGGACCATCTTTGCAACCACTTATACCTAGATCAGAGGATACACGATGGAAATCGAGGACCAACCAATTGCAATCAACTACAGACGAAGGAAAAGAAGATACAAGACCAATACCATAACCTATACTGGAGGTTGAACCAAGAAGGAATCTGGCTTGCAACCATTGACCACCTCGATATGGCACATATTCTGATCGGGGATTGGATTGGATTATTTTATTTTTTTACTTGTCATGTGAATTTTTAAATAAATATGAAATGTTTTTATTGTATCAATGTTGTACATCCTTATGTTTTAAAATAAAGATAGTTTTTCCAACAAAATAAATATTTTCCAACAAATTGAAAATAAATTTTAAAAAATATATATACTTAAATAACACTAAGATAGATGCAACTTAACAATTAAATGTCTTTAAAATAATAACAAAATTAACAAATGTCTTTAAAATAAAAATTTTATACAATATCCAAACAATAACAACAAAATAGTAGCAACTTAATAGTAAAATGGTAGCAAAATAGGGAAAAAACAACAAGAAAATAATATTAAAAAAAGTATATATTTTTTTATTTTAGTATATTCGGGCTAGGGCGCCGGGCCGGGCTAGGGCCAAAGATGCCTTACCCGAGGCCCGGCCCATTTTTAAAACGAGCCTTATTTTTTTTACCAAGCCCATTTTTCGAGCCTATATTTTTTCCCAAACCCTCCCAAATTTCGGGCGAGCCTTCGGGCTGGGCCGGGCGGCCCGACCCATGATCAGGTCTAACTAATAGTAAGTTATACAAGCTAAATCTTTTAATCAATAGGGATAAATAAAATTATTTTTTATGCATAATATTTTTATCAAAAAATCTCATTTTGTAATTCTTGCCAATAGTTATAATATAAAATATAATTCCATTCACAACAATAGGAGCAACTTAAGTACTTTTTAGTTTAATGAGAATGCAATATGTAGAGCACAAATACAATATGCACAAAATCACACCAACAACAATACTTTTTAAACAAAAATGATAAGTTTTAACCTATATTTTAAGGAATATAAGATTATAGAGACAATCAATCCCAATTTCTTTAAGGATTTGTATTAATGTTCTCTAAAAAATAAAAATCAATCAAAATAATAGTAACAACTAATGTGGTTGATGGCGTGATAATTTAATAATACTGGTTGAAACTTAAGTTAAAAATTGATAATGTGACAACTGATGTAAACACTTAAAGATGTGACACCTTATAAATTTTTTAGAATATTTTTATTTCACATTTAGAATTAATCTAGATAAACGAGTGTCTAAATTTAAATGAACTTAAATGTTTATTTGTTTAAGTTCTTTTTGGACATGCATTTTTTAGTAAAATTATATATATATTATAATTAAAAAATAAAAAAACTCATATTTTTAAAAAATAAAATTGTAGTTTTAAAAAATATATATTTTTCATTTTTTTATATTTTTAGATTTTTATGATAGTGAATGCCGTTAAGATCCAAAAATAAAATATTTTTTGAACACAAATATAGAGAGTTGTAAAAGCTAACAAATTTGGAATGAAGTGATTAGGAACAAACATCCTGCCAAAAATTATAACAGTTAAAACATGATTTGTAGTCATGAGCTGCAATTATATCTTTTCAGTAAATTAAACATGTTCTATAATTTTTTTAATCTTAATTCACAAATTGGTGCCTATATTATATTTTTTTCATTTTGATATGTAAAATTTTTATTTGATTACAAATAATATCTAAACTAATTTTTCTCAAAATTAATATCTCTATTAATCAAATTATTAAATTTAATTTTTTAAAAAAAAAATTTAATTTGTAAATTGATACATAAATTATACTTTTTTTTCTATTATTTTGATATCTAAATAAAATTTTAACCGACGCTTATATCTAAATAATTCTATTAGTTCAATTGTTAAATCTAATTAAAAATATAACCAATGTGACAAAAAAACATTTTCCTTTATGAATTTGATGAAAGTTAAAGAAGTGAATGAATTAAGTGAGGTGGATGAAAAAAAATATTAAAAAAATCCAAATCTTTTATCAATCCAAGCTACATTCAATTCTTGGCTAAAGAAAAAAAACAAAAGTAATATGGAATTGGATAAAAAATCCATCAGTTTAACAGTATATTTATAAAAAAGAGACAGCCATAAAATTGTACAGGAATAAACCTGTAATGTCGCATCATCAAATTGATATTATAAAGAGTTTGGAATAATGCTGATAAACAGGGATCGAAGCTTTTATCTTTAACCAGTAACCACACATTGGGCCATTAAATCATATCATACGTCACTCTTTTATCATCGAGTCCCCCTCCCCTAACGATGGATCTCTTTGCGTATACCTTAGTATTATCCACTCATCTGGGCCACATATCATCACCAATTATTACTGCTACTATTACTACTTTCTTTCTTTTTTGGGATCATTTTTTTCTGTTACTGTCTTTCTCGTACCATGACGGGGAGTCCACCACTAAAAGTTGCGGTGAGGCCAGGTGAGAATCGTGGTGTCCGATGTTGTGCTGTCGCTAATTCGATTTGGAAGGTTCGGAGGAGTGAGAGCGCCACGGTTTTGAGCTCCACTAGAGCCATCTCTTTCCCCAAACAAACCCTGAATCCGCCCTGGAAAACTGGGTACTTAAATGGGTTCTCGGGTGCGAACACCCCGCCCTCTTTCACCCACCTTTCGGGCTTGAATTCCAAGCAGTCTTCACCCCATATTTCTTCCATCCGTCCCATGGCGTAAGGATGGTACGTAACCCTGGTTCCTCTCTTTAACAACGACCCATCCGGTAATACGTCGTCGGCTTGGCAGAACTTGGAATCGAATTGAATTGGAGGGTACAGTCTCATGCTCTCATACACTGTTGCTTGTAGATAGTGGAGGTCTTCCATTTGTTCCAAGCTTGTAAGCTCCTGGTTTTCTCCAATCACTTGATTTGCCTCTTGTCTAATCGCTGAAACCACGTTTGGATGCTTTGCGAGTAGCCAAAACAAGCTAGTTAAACCTGATGCAACCGTGTCACGGCCTGCCAATAAAAAGCTTATAACAATGTCTCTCAAGTATGTTTCGTCGTTTGTGGTAGATATGAAACGGGAGAGAAGATCGTTGCTGGTTGAAAACCCCATCTTCCGCCTTTGCCTTATGACTTCTTTGGCTAAAATATCCACAATCTTGATAGCCTTTTTTAATTCCTTTTCGCTGCCTAAATTCAACATCCTTTTCATCTTCCATACCAGCGGGGAAGCAGTCATGGCTCTCTCGGCTGACAACTTTGAGGCTAAATCAAAGGCCGTAGCGAATTCAGACATGGGCAGGGAAAACTGTAGGCATCTAGGGTCGACCCCGAAGGAGAAGCGGCATATACTGTCGAACGAAAACCTTCGAAACACGTCTTGTAAATCCAAGACACGGCGTTCTTTCCCGGTTGCAATGGATGATAACAGCGGTATAAGCCTGTCTTTGATCTCCAAGTTGATAACATCGAATGCGTAGCATCGTATCGAGAGCTTGCCCAGCTCCAAGCTTGCCATCTTCTTTTGAAACCTCCAGGAGTCACCGTCTACGTTGAATATGCCACGGCCGAGGAAGTCACCCAAGATCATGGAGAAAGGTTTCCCTTTTGGGAAATTGTCGAATCTGGTTTTGAGTATGTATTCGACGTTGGCGGGATTGGCTGTTATGGTGTTGCCAAGGACATGGATGTGGATGGTTTTGCCTGGCGAATATTTGAGCAAGTGAGTGTACCAATCACAGAGATTGTCGAATTGTTTGGACCAACTCATAGTGAGATAAGCAGCGCATATCTCACAGTTGCACCACAGCTTTGGTCTAACAACACAAAACAGGAGACAAAAAAGTGAAATCAAGAGGGTGAAAGTGACGAGAAAGAAGCAAAAAGAAGCATGGAGAAGTTGAAAGAAAGGTTGAAGATCCATGGGAGATGATGAATACAAAAGAAGAAATTAGGGGAGAAGGGACAAGGAGACAAGGGGGGAGCGGTATTGAGATTCTGAAAATTTTATGTTAAACAGATTGTCTTCTCAATGTACGAAGACAAGAAATAACAATATATATATTCTTAAACATATGAAATTGAAAGGGAAAAAATAATGAAAAACCCCTTGTGGCCTAAAGAACGATGTCAGTAGGCAGTGGCATCTGTGACTGGCAGTAGTGTAATTTGTAAACAATCAACCCACGTGCTTTTATTCTTATTGTAATATTAAACTATTGATTAATAAAAAATCAGAAATAATTTATAAAGAAATACCAGATTCCAGAGAATATTTAGTAATGGTATCTTTGTTACTATAGTTTTCCTTTTCTGAAACTTGCTACTGTAGTTTATCTATACTTATAAATTTATAGAAGTAATTGAAAATTGAGAGAATACGATTACGCGGCCAAAAGAAACGTACAAAATGGTTTAACCCATTTAGGCATTAATTCCTTTAAATAAATCATGCCTACTATTTTTTAAAAAAGAAATGCGAATTCTGAAATAAGTTAATTTGCACTCTGATAATTCAATATCTTAATTGATGTTCACACCAAGCTTAGTACAAGGCAATTAAAGGAAGCTATAAGAGAATGAGGCAAGGAAGCAATAAGAGAATAAGGTAAGGAGAGAGATAGATGTCCAAATTTTTTTAACACACTCTAAGAAACAATCCTACTTTGCGGAGTTTTATTTAGTGAGTTCTTTTCTCAATAATTGATTGGAAACTTCCTGACTAAAACTCAATCTATTATTACACAAAAATCAATTGTAATTTCAATAGATATTCTTGACTTGTTACAATCACTAACCCAAATAATCTTACCTACAATAGATTTCAATTCTCCAATAAGTCCTATAAAAAAAGTGCAAGATAAAACACAAACTACCAGCAATTACACAAGTAAATAGAGCAAAAATCACTTAACTAAATATGCATCGACACAAGCAAATGTGTTGCCTATTTGTAAGCAAAATATGACGGTCTTCCGAAGTAACTCTTATTAGAAAAAATAACCATTTGAATTGAAGTATTATTTAAGATAAAACCTTGCATTTTTTAATTTAAAATGGTCTTCAATTCCAAGTAAAACAGGTAGCTGTCCCCAAGTAAAAGAAACAAATAGATAAGGATAAGGCTTTGAAATGGGATTTATGATCCTTCCTCCTCCACCACCCCTCCCAAATTCGATTAGCAACATAAAGGATAGATTAAAACATGGCTTGAGGTTCGTTTGCTGAATGTGGAACACATCATGAAGATTAAAGTAAAAAATTGTCAACCATGAACTACACATGAGTTATCCAGCACAGGTGCCCAAACTGTTGTCCAAATAAATTTTCGAACAATACATGAAACAAGGTGTTCCAACGGATAGTCCAAAAAAGTGTTCGAACAACAAATGTAACTTTAGAGTTTTTGATAGTTAGGAGTCAACCCACTCATTAAATAATAAATAATTATTTTCCTTGAGATATATGACTACTAGTTTATATATTTTTGCAATTCAGGGGTTAATTGCATGTATAGATTAAGAAATGATTGAAAATTTTATAATAAATATTAAAAGAAAAGTTTATAAATACAATTACGAAGGCATTTGTAAGTAGTAGTAGCAAAATAGTAGTTTAAGGTTAAAAAAAACAAAATAATAGTTTAAATCATATATGTAATAATTGTTATAATGATTTGTTACTTTTATATAATTTCATATATGTTATGGAATAAAGAGAAATAAAAAGAGTAAAGAATAAAAAATAAAGAAAAAATGAGAGAAAACAAAAATGCATTTTATAGAGATATTTTTAATACTTTTTTAAATTATATATTTATAGACATAAAAAGTATACATGGTAAAAAAATTTAGTATACATAAACATTAATTTCATTATGTATATCAAACTTATCTTGATTTTGATGAACATCCACTTTATAATAAAATATTTATAACACTTCCTCGTGGATGTTCGTTGGTAGATAATGTGTTTCATTTAAAACTTTACTAAGATAAAAATCCTGAGGGAAAAAAATTTCTTAGTGTTTATAATACGCATAACATACCGCCTCATTAAAAACATTACCAGGAAAACTAGTGGGTGTAAACTCAAAATTATATAAGATTTTTCTATATATTTTTACCACCTTTTGACTTAATAAATCTGTTAATTTTCAGTAATTGTTATTAAAATAAGTGAATTTTAATTAATTATTAGTATTGGACATGAATTCATAAAGTATGTGAAATTATGCTTAATTACATGATTTTTGTACATAATTTATATTATTTTCATGTTAAATATTAATATGTGAATTTCCACTATGCAGAAGGACCATGGAAGATGTGATTAACATAAATGATGCATGGACATGTACACATCCACTTCATTTGGACGACAAGACCGTGAAAAATTGGGTCATAAGGATGTTAATTTGACCCAGTAAAAGATGTGATAAAAGATGTACATGTACACATCAACTTCATTTGGATGACAAGACCGTGTAAAACTGGGTCATAAGGATGTTAATTTGACCTAATAAAAGATGTGATAAAAGATAAACATGTTTGATTAATTATTAGACTGAGAAATCGTCCAACAAGGAATCCCAATTTCGGCACAAGTAGATGGCTGCCCAAAAATAAGCTTTGGAATATTCTGTTGAAGGTCTCTACAATTGAAAAGATGTTAGAAATCAGCACACAAATCTACCCTTTGAAACCGTCTTCCTTATGGCTATTAATAACGTTGTTTTGAATTCTAAAACAAGCAACAAAGTCATCCCCTTTTCCACAATTTGTGGCTGGCCATGTATGAGAGAAAAGAGACGGATTTTGAATTCTATTTTTAGCAAACTCTACCCTTACCTTCACCTATAAATACCACATACCTTTCCATTTCTCAAATTATCCCTTAATCCTTTCATTCATAACACATCTCTCATTCTACATTCTTTTCTCTCATTTCATTTCCCTTTTCTTTTCCCTTGCATAGCCGTTCCATCTCCTTTTCCATTCTTTAGCCAACATAAGCTTTGTCAAGACACTACCTTAGCCGACCATAGTAAGAAACCTTAGCAAAAGAGAAATGAGCAGAACGAAGGAACAAGCTAGTTAGAAAGATCCGAAAGGCTGCTGAATTGAATTACAATTTACTCTTTCCTTTTGTTATTTAATTTACATATGTTTTCTGTGTTTATTTTTTTTCACATCAACGATGATATTTTAAATCCTATTTTCTAGGATGATCATGTTAATTCTGTAATATTTATTGATTCATGTTTAACATGTTTGTGCCTCAGTCGATCATATTTTCAATTAAAATCAAGATGTATTTCAGTCATACGTGATGGGGTGCATTCAAATTAACTGAGCGATCCTAACTAGACGATGACTAGTAGACACATAATTGAAAAGTGCAATGCTCAATTTAGATCATTAAACCTGACTAAATTAGAGGTTCATAATATCTTTAGTTAGCTCTATTATCTTGCATAGTTTTTGAGGTTTATGTGATTAAACTGTTGCAAACATAAATGTCCCTATAACCTCGCATAAATACTAAGAAACCCTTAGTTTAGTATGATCAGTAAAATGCATATTTCACTAAGTAAAAGATCTGAAGGACTTATATTGGTTTCCAAACTCATGAAAGATCAATTTTCCATGGAATATTTTCTGAACATTGTTAAACATGATAAAAATGAATTGAGTTGATTAATATAATTATCGAATTGGAGAATAAAGCTCATTGGGCTTTGAAACAACTTGATGAGTTGGAAGAATTGAGGTTATTTTCATACGAAAATGCCAAGATGTGTAAAGAAACATCTAAAAGATGGCATGACAGTTTTATACAACCTCATGAATTCAAAGAAGGTCAAAAAGTGTTGTTGTTTAATTTGAGGCTAAGGTTATTCATTGAAAAGCTTAAATCTCGATGGAAAGGACCTTATACCATCAACAAAGTTTATCCTTATGGGAGCTGTAGAATTATACGACAACCATGGAGGTAAGTTTAAAGTTAATGGTCAATGTCTCAAGCATTATTTGGATGGTAAAGTTCAGTGAATTAAAACCTCGTTCAAATTAATAGACCCTTAATTTTTATAATCTTAATTTTTAATAAATAATTAGAAATTATTTTTCTCAAATTAGTACATTTAATTAATTCTGTCTAAGGACATTGGAACATAAGCGGGACCGTTGTGACCACTCCAACCTTTCTTGGGAATTAATTTAATGTAATCTTTTGAGAAAAAGTTTTCTGATTAATTTTAAAATTTTTATTTTTCACTTTAATTTCTATTTCTAATGTTAATTTTATTTGTTTATGTTTAATAAAGGGGTCAAATTGGCTCAAATACTAATCAGTTTATTTTATTTTAAGCAGTCTAGTTTGTAAATACAGTTTGGGCTCAAGACTTGAAATAACAAAGAGGAGAAATTGACCCCATCAGTGTCATCCATAAGGGTTCCCCAAAACCCTAATATTGCCACCACTTTTTCCTTTATCTATACTTGTCGCCCAAGTCACTTAAGTAGCTAAAATTTTTCTACAAGTTTGCCCTAATTCATCACTATATAAACCCCTATCTACCACCATATTTTCCACAACCCTTCAAGCAATTAGCCTAAAGCCTAGCCACTCATTCTTTTTCCCTTTAGTCGTCGTCTTAAATCCCAAAGAATCTCCCCAAATTTCTTCCTTTGTCACAAAACCCTAGTTTACTACCGCCACAAGCCTTTTGCTAGAGCAACCATATTGCCCCCGCATTCCTATCATCGTTGCACCCTATCACCATCACAAACTGTGCACTATCGCAAATTTGTTGCTACCGCAAGCCTATCACCGTCAGAAACTCTTTGTCCCATCCATTGCCCACTTTTTTTTCCCTTCTTTTGCCAAAATTTTTCCTTTTTTTTTTTGGGAAAAATCACCATGTCTCGTAAAAGAACTAGATCTTCTAAGACCTCTTCTGAAAATCCCATTGTGATTCAAGATGAGGAAGTGAAAGGTCTGATTCTATATTCAAAACTCAACCTATGATGCAGAGTAATGATAAGATAGTTGTGCCTTTTCTGATTTGAAAGATGATTGATGCCCTCAATTGAAATTATTTTTGCGATGCACGATCATTGCCTGAAGAGGAGTTAGTTCGAGAGTTCTATGCCAATTTGACTAAGCCAGATGCTACCGAAGTTCTTGTTTGCAAAAAGAAAGTACCCCTAACTTTTAAGTCCATTAATGATTTGTTTCACCTACCTGATGCTGAAGAAGATGAGTAATTTAACATGATGAAAAATATAAATTAGGATTTTATTCAATAAGAGCTTAAAGTTGTGACAAATCTGAGATTGCAATGGATTATAATAAAGTATGGTAGTCATTCTTGTCGAAGGGAATATCTAAAACCATTAGCTAAGGTATAGTTCTACTTTTTTTGATATAGTTTCATGCCTATCTCACACAGTTCCACTATCTCGATGGAACAAATACTTTTGTTGTATGCAATTATGACAAAAAGGTCTATTAATGTTGGGAAGATAATTTTCAAGGAAATCCATGCTTGTGCTAGAAAGAAAACTGGAAGTGATTACTTTCTAACTTCACTTTGCTTAAGGGTCCATGTTAAAAAAAAAAGCAAACTTAAAGGGCCCGTATGTTCAAGGTTGCATCACAGCCCATGGTCTTGAAAGGTTAGTGGAGAATGTCCATGAACTAAACCTAACTGAACTGAGTGAACTAACATAACTAGAAACTGATGAGTCATCGAACAAATCTGAAACTGAGGCTAACTCAGTTATTGAGATAAAAGAAGCAGAATCTGAGGAAGAACCGAATCATCTAGAACTAGTAAAGGAACCAAAAGTCTCTAAACCAAGAGAGGAGTTGAATGCTGATGAGCTAGTTGAACCAAGTGTTGATCTTGAGTTGACTATTCCTATGCCTACTACTTTAAAAACTATGAAGAAATCGAAATTTTCAATTATGATGGATATGATGAAATTTATGCATAGCCAACAATAGGCTTATTGAAAATATGTAAAGATTAGAGATGATTCTGTAAGAAATACTTTTAAAAGTATCTCTAACAATTTTTTCAAGAGTTCCTAGATTATATCTTCAAGTCATGGAAGGAAGATGAGAATGCAAGCAAGGATGAAACCTCAAAGGAGAAAGACAAGAAGGATAAGTCAAATAAATAAAAGGCGGGAATTTCTTATCTTTAGTTTTTATTTCTTTTTAGGTGTTTATTTTTATTTCCTAGTTAGAATTTTTGCTTTTGCATAATAAAATAGCAAGCATGAATAAATAAGCTCAATGCCTCTTCAATAGGAAAAGCGAAGTGATGTGGTAATGGGAATGAACATGTCTAGGATTGGAATGTTGAGAAAGACTTGATACTTAAGCAGTCTTTATGACTCACCTATATTTTCTTACAACCCTACTTAGTGTTCAATTTTCATTTATTACTTTGTTTTTGCAATGAGGACATTGCTTCTTTTTAAAGTGGGAGTAACGTATTTCGCATGAATTTTTAAAGTATGTTTTAATCTTTTTACTTAAGTATGCTAAATAAATGAATGTTCAGAAAGAATTTTTGTTCATAAGTGTGTTCAAATGCAAACATGATTTATGATTTTATCTAATTTATTCTTGTGTTATCTTGAGTGATAGAATGCTTGTATGTTCTTTAGTTTTATGTAGTATTTGCCATGAAAATTTGATTTCTTTAGAAATAGACATGTATGAAGGTTTAAGTCTTTAGAATTGACTTAGTAACTTTCTTGGCGTGAAATCCTAGGAGGTATAAGAATCTAATATGATATAGATACATTTTCTTTGGATCGTTTGAGCCTTTCAAGCCAACCTTATTAAATTAACCCTTGAAACTATTTTTTGAGCTTAATGGCTTGTTTATTGCAAATTACCTATATCATAAGTTTTATTATTATCTTTTTGATTTTATCCTATTCTTTTGCACCTATATTAACTGAATTTGTCTCGGTGATCAAAGTTTAAGGAAAAATATGAAAAGATGTACATGCTCTTCTCATGTAAAAAAAAAAGAATGAAAGAACAAAGGTAAGTTTGTTCAAAAGAATAAAAAACAAAGAAAAATTTGCTCAAAAGTCTAAAAAATAAAGGTTGAGCATGAGCTCGAAATAAGTTTGGGGGTGTTCCAAAGATCCAATTGTAGGAAGGTTGTGAGGCAAAAGGATCCAAGAAAAAGTTAAGGTTAAGATGATTGAACCTAAAAATTCGCCTCTCTTTATCCCTACCTTTAGCCTAGCCCCATCACAACATAATAAAAGACCTATTGATTTGATCATTATACTGACTACATTAGTGGTGAGGAATTGCTAAGTTCAACATATGAGGACCATTAATTAAACTTTGTGATTGCTATGTTTAGTTGATAAGGAAAGCATATTGATTGGTGAATATTATATATGATTTAGAAATGCATACATACTATGACTCATGTTGACATTATGTCATACTTAGTATAAAGTTTGGGAAAAATATTTGCATTCGAGCTACTTATTAATAAAAACTATTTTTAAGAATGCTTTTGTTGATGCATGATTATGTGCAAAGATTGATGCTGCTTTATCATATTGCAAAATTTGCCTTATCAAAATAGTTGTGCTGTGCATGAACATTACTCAGGACGAACAATGGTTTAAGTTTGAGGGTGTGTAAACTCAAAATTATATAGGATTTTTCTATATATTTTTACTACCTTTTGGCTTAATAAATATGTTAATCTTGAGTAATTGTTATTAAAATAAGTGAATTTTACTTAATTATTAATATTGGACATGAATTTATAAAGTATGTGAAATTATGTTTAATTACATGATTTTTGTACATAATTTATATTATTTTTATGTTAAATATTAATATGTGAATTTTCACTATGCAGGAGGACCATGAAAGATGTGATTAACATAAATGATGCATGGACATGCACACATCCACTTCATTTGGAAGGCAAGATCACAAAAAACTTGGTCATAAGGATATTAATTTGACATAGTAAAAGATGTGCTAAAAAATGGACATGTTTGATTAGTTATTGGATTGAGAAACTGTCCAAAAAGGAGGAATGAAAGCCCAATTTGGGCACAATTAGATTGCTGCCCAAAAATAAGCTTTGGAATATTTTGTTGAAGGTCCTTGCCGTTGGAAACATGTCAGAAATCAGTACACAAGTCTACCTTTTGAAACCATCCACCTTATGGCTATTAATAGCATTGTTTTGATTTAAAAAACAAGCAACCGAGTCATCCCTTTTTCCACAATTTGTGGCCAGCCATGTATGAGAGAAAAGAGAAGGATTTTGAATTCTATTTTTAGCAAACTCTACCCTTGCCTTCACCTATAAAAACCACATAGCTTTGCACTTTTTAAATCATCCCTTAATCTCTTTATTCATAACACATCTCTCATTTTGATGCGGTCGTTGAGAGGCCCAAAAATATCCTATCCCTATAAAATATTAAAAATAATAAAAATAATAGTATAAAGGAAGTAGGGTCAAATTCTTAGGGACCGGATTTGCACAATTTCTTATTCCTCGAAATCCTGGTCAGAATTGTGCCTAAGAAAACCCGCGTACCTAGAAAAAAATTAAAAAAAATAGAATTAAAAGTTTTGATCTGAAAAAAATAAAATAAAACAGAATTAAAAGTTTTGATTGAAATTTCAAAAATTAAAAATAATAGAAATAAATAAAGTTAAGGAAAAAGGAGTTCTTATGGAGAGATTCCAGCCTCCGGTTGTCTTGATCTACCTTGGGTTTAATCCTCAGCTTTTAGGTGATCCTTCTCAAACAAAATAAGCCAGTTATAGTGGAAGAGGACGCCTATGACCACCAGCTCCAAGAATTTAGACTTACAATTTAGCGGAACCTGACTCTAGCCAACAATCGCTTCTGTGGGATCATCTTATGCTAGATCATCATTTCTCAATGGCGAATCCCACGCCATTTTGTCTCTTGGGCTCACCAACCTTTGACACAATAAGCTAACGAATCGGCTGTGCAACCTTCCCAAAACATACAAAGTGGCCACCTTTGCACACGTTGAAAAGATCACCTTTTAAGGGACATAGACGGAAGCATCAACCCCGTAATGTGAAAAAGTGATGAATACTCTTTTGAGAAAGCTAAGCGCGAATTCTAAGCCTCATGAACCTTTTTTGGGGATTTTTGACAACCTTCGGCTAGATAAGTTTAGTGGCCCATGATTTTTGGGGAAAAGGAAATAAGTGCAATGAAAATAGAATTTTTATTGAAAAACATGGAAAGAACAAAGGCTAAACTTTATGGGGGAGAGAATGTTTACAGAAAGATGAGTAAAATTTGTGTCACTCCATCCCCTATTTATAGTACTAAGAAACCTAGCATATTCCTAATTAAATTCTAAAAGATAAATACAAATAATTAAAGATAATTAAAGATAATTAAAGATAAATGAAAATAAATCCTAAAATTAAATCTAAATAATAATATTTAGTAATTATCCTAATATAATTAAATATTAAATAGAGTCTTGTGCTATAAAATCTCTTCTTTTGCATTTTTACTCCCAAAATCTTCCACACTTTGCATTTTTGGCACCACTTCTCTCCTACTTCGCATGTTGGCCCAATTTAACTTCAAATTCACGCTTTTAGCCCCCAAATTCTATTTTGCCTTCAATTTAGTACCTATAAGATAAAAAACCATAAATAGCTCAAATTAGTAGAATCATACTCAAAATAAACATATAATTAACACATAAAAATATGTCATTTTAGAGTATCATCAAATTTCCCCTACTTAGCCCATGCTTGCCCTCAAGTATGGCTTCTATCCACTGTGAAATTTAGAAATTGCCATGAAAGAAGTACCACTCTAAAGTTCTATAAAAATTAGTCAAAATTCATATGAAAAATAAAGAGAACCCTTAGCTTGCTTTAAGTAAAATTGAAAAAGTATTCAAATTAACACACAAAAATTAAGATCGACTTGGATTATTTCATAAAAATTAGGTAATTTACCAAACCTACCAAGACACCCTATTTGTTTCTACCTTTAGTCCCCACATTTTATTAATACATCTATTTTTTTTCTTTTTTTAATTTATTATTTATTTATTTTTGCTTAAGAATATATTGAACCTTTTGACGCGAAGAGAGATGACAACCAAGCACCCCAACTCGGTTACTCAGCCCAACATACTCCTAATTTATTATATTTTTCTTAAGAATATATCAAACCTTTTGACGCGAAGAGATATGATAGCTAAGCACCTCACTCCGGTTACTCAGCCCAACATATTCTTAAGTATTTTAATTTCGATTAGCGGAGTTTTACCTAACATGTCACACAACCTTTTAACACAAAGTAGGATGACAATCCAAGCACCCTACCCCGGTTACTCAGTTAGTCACGTTTTAAGCTGCACTCATAACCACAGAAACATTATTATTATTAAAAAAAATTTTAATTTTGGAGGACTTAGGAGCAATAATCAAATGTCAAAAATAAGTTTTAGCAACCACCTTAATAGTCATGAACATATTTTAAGCATGCAATTGTATTAAGTGTCCTCTTTGTATTTAGACTTAATCAAGTTTACTAAAAGCAAAATAGGGTTAACTCTATTAATCATAATTATTTTAACATAATAAAAATAAAATAGTGGAGATGAAATTAATTATAGCAAAATCATAGTTTTCTCAAAAGACAAAATCATGCTTTAGGTCAAATAGTGGGCAATTCCTGGTAAAAATCTTAGGCATGAAAATATGCAGAATATTCTAAAAAAGTTAAATGTGGGCAAAATGAGCATAAGGCAGCAGCAATAGCAACAGAACACTAAAAGCAACAGATAAAATGACAGAAATAATTAGAAATGCCTCCCCCTACTTAAAACACATTGTCCGCGATGTAGAATAAAATAAAAAAATAGGTGGAAGAGGAAAAGTTCAGAAGAACTCCCCATGTAGTTACTGTCGTTAGCACAAAGCATGTTGTTTGAAAAATCGGTGGTGGGGGTGAGGAAGAATGTGTGGCGGCTGGTGGGGGTTTGGGTGAAAAATGAGATAAATTTTTAGGGTTGAGGGTGTATAGGTAGAGTGTTTGGCTGAAGGGTGGGGTGTTTGGGTGCAGGTTTTGGTTTGTATAAAGCAGGGATGCACTATTTCTTCTTGGAATAGGGATAGAATAAGGGATGTTTGTGAAAGTATGTCAATTCTTGAGTTTTTTCCTCACCGGTTTACCTAGAAAGAAGAGAAATTTATTAATATCCAAACAAAATAAATTAATAAATAATAAAATAAAGTAATAAAATAAAATAAAATAAAATAAAAATAAAAATTTGGTTGCCTCCCAATAAGCGCTTATTTAACGTCGCTAGCTTGACGCCCCAACTAGTATTAGGGCTGTTCCAGCTGAATTCTTTCATTCGCATGGGCTTGAAAATTCTCCTTTTTTTTTATCACATCCACCATATTTGGGTTGAATCGTCCTTGCGCCTCTTTCTTTGGTTTCGTATTTTCTTCCAAGAAAATCTTATGTGTGCCTGTCAGGGGGGTTAATCCCTTTTAAGTTGAAAATGGTCTCATCATTCTCCAAAAATGCGCTCTTGAGATGCTTGGGAAGTGGTTTTAATTTCAGATCTGGTACTTGCACAACAGAAGGTAGAAGTTTAGTATCCATAAGAGCCAATAATTCATTAACAGATTCAAAATCATCAAACATCATTTTAGATTTATCTCCATAAGATGACTCAAAAGTTTCTTCTACTAATGAGTCAATTATGTCGACACGGTTTACATCCAAGATTTCACTAGGATGACTAATAGCACCATAAACATTAAACTTCACGATCTCCCCATCAAACTCCATCGTGAGGGTTCCGCTTCGTACGTCAATCTTAGTATTTGCGGTACTAAGAAAAGGTCACCCCAAAAAGATGTATGAAGATCCAGGAGTGCTATCCTTCTCAATTTTTATCACATAAAAATATGTAGAAAAAATAAGTTCGTTAACTTTTACCAATATGTCCTCGAGGACTCAGGGATGCACAATGGACCTGTCTACCAACTGAATGATAACACCTGTCTTTGTCAAAATACCCACGTTAAGTGATTCATAAACAGAAAAAGGCATGACATTTATGGAGGCCCCTAAATCACACATAGCCTTCTTAATTCCTAAATGACCCATTTTGCATGGTATAGTGAACATGCCCCTATCTTTGCATTTTGCTGCCATTTTTCGCTGTAGCACTACAGAAACATTCTCACCAACACTTATCTTTTTCGTTACCAGTTGATTTTCGTTTGTTGGTGCAAAGCTCTTTAAGGAACATAACATACCGCGAAATCAGTCTGATGGCATCCAACAGTGGTATGTTGATCTCGACATTTCTGAATGTTTCAAAGATCTCCGTGTCTTATAACATCCTGATTTTGGGCTTAGTCGGAACAGTGGTTTCGGGACCACAAATCCAATGAGGAAAATTTTATTTTATTATATTTTTATGGTCTACGATTTCATGGAATGATTTCTTGAAAATTTCGTTCGAAAATTTCGACGTTTGGGCACTCAATTTAGTAAAAAGGACTAAATTGTAAAAAGTGCAAAAGTTGAGTTTTATATGTTAGAGGTGTTTAATTGTCATGAAATTTTAAATGGGAGGTCCTTAAATTATAATTAAACCATTGTATAACTTGTTGGACAAAAATGGCCTTAGTTGGGTAAAATTTGAAAGAATAGTAAAAAAGGCATTTTGGTCATTTAGGGGTAAAATGAATTAAAGACAAATTTTAAACCCCAAATGTGTCCCTTTCTTCTTGCTACAGTAGAATGTACCAAGAGCAGCCATGGTTAGGGTTTGGCCAAGCTTCCAAGCTTAATAGTAAGTGATTCCGAGCTCCGTTTTTAATGTTCTATGTATTTTTGAAATCCCGGTAACATGATCTGCTCATTTCTACCATTATTTTGAGCTAGGATTTATGTTAAAAAATTTAACCATGAATGATACGCATGTATTTTGATGTTTAATGGTAGAATATGAAGCTTGAAGTTGTGTTAAACAACTTTTGCTAAGCGATTTTACGTGAAATCGAGTAAAACGGTATAATCGGTAAAAATACCTAATATTCATAAGTACATGTTAGAGTGAGAATTTGATGTTTCCATAGAAGGGAAAAATGATCAGCATGTCATAAAACATAAGAAAATAGGAAGAAGTTTAATTTCCGAACCTTAGGGAAAAAGTGAAAATATGCAAAAGTTTAGGGGTCAAAATGAAAATTTGTAAAAAATATGATTTTTAGACCCATATGAATAGTGTGACTAATTAGTAGGCTAAATGTGATATTTTAGATCAAGGAAATCGAGATTTGGGCTGAAATCGGGAAAATACAAGGTTATGGACTAGAATGGTAAATTGCCATTTCTGGATCCAAGGTAAGTTTGTACAAAAATAATTTATTGATTCTTTTTATTTTATTATATTTTGTTATCATATGAAACGTGGCTGCCTATAAAATGATTATTTTTTATAAACTGCAAATTGAAAAATGACTGTGAATAAATTGTAACATGTTGGAAAGTGAGGAATTTCCCGGTTGAGCCTACGAAATAGAAATGATACGAATGATCTATTGTGAGGTCACGTGTGTAGTACTAAGTGCAGGGTACTACGTGTACCGGATAATTGGTCGCATGTGTAGTACTAAGTGTAGGCTACTATGCGTACCCGATAACTTCGATCACGTGTGTAGTACTAAGTGCAGGCTACTACGTGTATCAGATGGTTAGGTCTCGTGTGTAGTACTAAGTACAAGCTACTACGTGTACCGGATAACTGGTCGTATGTGTAGTACTAAGCGCAGGCTACTACGCATACCAGATAACTTTGGCTACAAGTGTGAAAATATGTGCAGGCAACTGAGTATCAGTTATTATTCAAAAGAGTTCAACGGGAAAATCGATTAAGTAAAAATACATGTGAACATGATTATATGATGAATAAGTGCAGGTATATGTTTAATAAAATTTTGAGCAATATGATCGATATTTGAGTGAACTTCGATAAGACAAAATGGATTAAGTGAAATTATGTAAGAGTGAATTTTAGTAGTAAAACAATGTTGGACAGTAGTAGTTGTGTGACTTTGAAAGTTCACGAAAAATTGTGTAAGTTGAATTAAATTTTAAATAAATTATGAAATTAAATCTCAATGAGTGTATTTTCATATAAAAGAAACAGGGGGAGGAAAAGAGTTGTATATTATGTGATATTCTAATTTTTGTGAGATAGTATCAGAATGAATTTGAGATCCCCTGTTCTGACTTGGAAAAATTGTTAAAAATTGTAGAAAAATAATTATGGATTATACTTTATATTCTTAGAGTCTTTGATGAGTATAACTTTAATAGAAACAAACGTGAACATTATCCGTGTCTCGTACTATGAGATTAATAAATTTTAGTGAAGAAAGGTCGAAGCTGTCAAACAGAGAAATAGAGGTGACTTTGAATAATAAAATGTTCTTATTTTCTAGACCAAAAATTCTTAAAATTTTATTGTGGAAAGATATATGAGTCTAGTTTCTGGGAAAATTTATGGATCTTAATTTGGAGTTCTGTAACTCCAGATATAAATGATTTAGTGACTGTGACTCAAGAAAGTAGCTTAGCCAGAACATGTGTAAATGTACAATTGGGTTAGTTTTACTATGGAAAGTATGTTAGTAAATTGCTTATTATTATTTCATGTGAGCTTACTAAGCGTAAAGCTTACCCCCTCCTTTCCATTTCTTTTAGTGTTGTCAGGTTAGCTCAGGGTTGGAGATTGTCGAAGGCAGCATCATACTATCAAGCCAACACCTGGATAGTATAAAGACATATGCTAGAATTATCAAGCGAGTGGCATGTATAGGGACCTAGTTTTATAACATGTTTTATTATAATTTGGCCAAATATATTGGTCTTTAGTGAGCTAATGATTTTGACTTATAAATCTAGCTATTTATGTTATGTTTGATATTGATGATGTGCATATGCTTGTTTGCCACGCATGGTTGGTAATATGTTATGTGTTGTTGTGAATGTTTAAGTCCGTTAACACCTCGAACCCTATCTCGAGTTAGATACGGGTGAGAGTGTTACATTTAGTGGTATCAGAGCTATGGTTTAGTCGGTTCTCGGACTAACCTAGCATGTGCAAAAGTCCAACTATACATGCCACAGATCCGTGATAGTGTGATGTCTCCCGACGCGTATGAGAGCCACTTTGTTTAGACAATGGTACTCTCCAACCGAGCTACACTGACCATGTTGAATGTGATGCTAAAATATTCGAGTAAAGTATAGTCATAATGAACTGAAACTTGGAAAGGTACGAATGAGGATTCATGAAATGTGTACATGGTGAAATGAGCTTATCTATGATTAATAGATAATTCCATGATGTATATGATCGATTTATTTAAACAAATGCATGTGTTTGAGTAACTTATCAAAAATATTGATAAGATGAATATTCATGTATATTGGTTGGGATGATTATGATTGGTAAGCTCGTATAACTTGAGTAAATGTATTAAATTGCTTATACTGATATATATGATTGTAATGATATGTATATGATGATGTGTAAGATGAAAGTTTAGACTGTGATATACTTATCCATGTTTGTTCGGCCCTTATATGATTTTATATGCTTGACTTGTCTGATTTAATGAATGAATAAGTAATATTATCTAGGAAACATTGAAATACATGTATAAGTACATTTGTTTAAATGAGATAACTAGAAAGTGAGTGTAAAATCAATATGAATGTTAGTTACTCGAAATGAATGACATGATTGAGATATGATTGCTATGATGAAAACTGTGTTACATGTATATGTATATGAGAGTTGAGTCAGAGGCCGTACGACCCTTTTCCCCTTGCCAAAGTGGTGTTTTATAATGGAAATTCCTGAGATTTATATTGAATGAGTTTCCAGGTGAGAAACAAAAGAGTTCAATGATGGAATGGTTATAAGCATGATTAGAGATTAAGAATGGGTTGATAAGTACATACATGAGCTAGAAAGATATCGAATTGACTGAAAAATTGTTTATGATGTCGAGAAATGTATTGATTGAAATTCCTTCATGAATTGGTTTTCTTAGTAAAGGGAATATTATGAAATTTGGGACGACAGAGATAGTTAAAGGAATAATGTTCGAAATATGAAATGTCCAAGCATGGCAATTACAGTGAACAGTTTGTGATTTTCTCTATTGAGATATGGTATGAGATTATCTGACACCGGAAATATTATTGGGGCTATCTAATCCCTGATGAATTTTTATATTATGAAAATATTCCTTGATCTTAACGTTAAACGAATGTGTTATTAGTCTGATTGGATTATAATCTGCATGGTTCTATTTTTCTCTAGTATTTTATTATGTTCCGCTTGTTGGGAATCGATAAGAAATTGTGTATGGTGCCATGATTCTATTTCTACCGATCATTGCTCTAATTGATTTTATATATATATGAGAAGCATATAGTTCTGGTCGTATTTGTTGTTAGTGGTTTGGAATGATGTTATTCTGGATTTCTTTTCTTTGAAAAAAAAACATTGGGGTCTTTCATATTTTTATAAGGTTCTCGGTCTTTTGATGCAATGCTGTAAATGGTATTTCCTTATCATGGATTTCTTTATCTTGGATTTCCTTATTCTGGGCTTGTAACTTGTTGATCATGGCTTGCATTTAGAGCATGACCTCTAGCTTGTGATTGATGTATATAAAGAACAAGTATGACTATACCTCTGAATTGATCTTGATAATGTGGTGAAATTTCAAGTCCTAATGTGTATTTTTTATTTCCTTTCTCTAGTAAGTTAATCAGAGTTAATGTATTCAGTTGAGGTATTAGTATTACTTATGCTAATGCATTTGTTATGGTCTTCGATTGGCATGATGAATGAATTTGGAATGATGCATGTTGAATCGTTCTGTTGACTAGAAGAGAGAATTTCTTGAAATATTAATTACGGATGAATAAGGTCGACTTGATTGTTCAATTTGTATGGAATATATGTCTAGAATTTAATGAGATGTGCATACTTGAGAATAAGATTTTATTTCTTCACGAGTAAAAAGACGAATAGTCTAATTAAGAGTGTATGTTTCCTAGAAGAATCGTATGCGATAAGAAGATCTGATATTGATAATGTGAACATAATCTGGGTATTTAAAAATGTTGAAACGATCATTGTTTTTCTTTGAGAACAAATTCTTGAAATGTTGAAAGTTTAAAGATGTATAGCAAGAATCATCAGAATTATTTTTGCCATTTGGGAATTAGAATGAAAATAGAAAAGGTTAATATGAATTTTCTTATCTGGATCATTCCTGTCCTTGAAATAGAAAAGTGATATGTAGGGCTGTTAAACGTTATGAGATGTCTAAATTATGCTAGTATACCCGAATGTCTGCGCACCAAATTCATAGAATTTCGTGTCTTTATGAATTTTGGATATCATAGAATTTTAATCTCCACTAATAGGATTGAGATCCGAGTTTCGTATCATGATTTCTTTGGAAAGCCAGAAGAGGCTTGGAATAAAGAGTAGCTGAGGGTTGAATTGACAAATAATTGGACTGTGTAAAATTATAAAAAGTATGAGGTTGAGATGAACTAATTAGTTTTACTATTCGAATCTGAAATGAATAGGGTGCGAATGTATATGTAACATGATGGTATGGATCAGACTTCTGAGTACATGAGCTTTTTAGTAGAGATTAAGTTTCAGTAAAAGTATTGTAAAGTGAATACCACTTATGATTTTTGTATGTAATTTAAAGAGACAGGTAGTAAAAGTTTAGCTTGAGTGAAAGTTCTTTGACATCGATTATAGGATTGAGGAATCCAAGTGAAAAACCAAAACCACTTTTTTGGCAAGATTTTCGAGGACGAAAATCCCTAAAAGGGGGAGAAATGTAACATCCTGATTTTAGGCTTAGTCGGAACAGTGGTTTCGGGACCACAAATCCGATGAGGAAAATTTCATTTTTATTATATTTTTGTGGTCTACGATTTCACGGAATGATTTCGTGAAAATTTCATTCGAAAATTTCGACGTTTGGGCACTCAATTTAGTAAAAAGGACTAAATTGTAAAAAGTGAAAAAGTTGAGTTTTATATGTTAGAGGTGTCTAATTGTCATGAAATTTTAAATGGGAGGTCCTTAAATGATAATTAAACCATTGTATAACTTGTTGGACAAAAATGGCCTTGGTTGGGTAAAATTTGAAAGAATAGTAAAAAATGCATTTTGGTCATTTAGGGGTAAAATGAATTAAAAGACAAATTTTAAACCCCAAATGTGTCCCTTTCTTCTTGCTACAGCAGAATGTACCAAGATCAACCATGGTTAAGGTTTGGCCAAGCTTCCAAGCTTAATAATCAAGGAAATCGAGATTTGAGCTTAAATCTGGAAAATACAAGGTTATGGACTAGAATGGTAAATTGCCATTTCTGGATCCGAGGTAAGTTTGTACATAAATAACTTATCGATTCTTTTTATTTTATTATACTTTTTATCATATGAAACGTGGCTGCCTATAGAGTGATTATTTGTTGTAAATTGCAAATTGAAAAAGGACTATGAATAAATTATAACATGTTGGAAAGTGAGGAATTTCCCGGTTGAGCCTTTAGAATAGAAACGATACGAATGATCTATTGTGAGGTCACGTGTGTAATACTAAGTGCAGGCTACTTCGTGTACCGGATAATTGGTTGCATGTGTAGTACTAAGTGCAGGCTACTATGCGTACCAAATAGCTTTGGCTACAAGTGTGAAAATATGTGCAGGCAACTGAGTATCAGTTATTATTCCGAAGAGTTCAACAGGACAATCGATTAAGTAAAAATACATGTGAACATGATTATATGATGAATAAGTGAAGGTATATGTTTAAAGAAAATTTTGAGCGAGATGCTCGATATTTGGGTGAACTTCGATAAGACAAAATGGATTAAGTGAAATTATGTAAGAGTGAATTTTAGTAGTAAAACAATGTTGGACAGTAGTAGTTGTGTGAATTTGAAAATTCACCAAAAATTGTGTAAGTTGAATTAAATTTTAAATAAATAATGGAATTAAATCTTAATGAGTCTATTTTCATATAAAATAAATAAGGGGAGGAAAAGAGTTGTATATTATGTGATATTCTAATTTTTCTGAGACAGTATCAAAATGAATTCGAGATCCCCTGTTCTGACTTGGAAAAATTGTTAAAAATTGTAGAAAATAATTATGGATTATAATTTATATTTTTAGAGTCTTTTATGAGTCTACTTTTAATAGAAGCAAACGTGAACATTATCCGTGTCTCGTACTATGAGATAAATAAATTTTAGTGAAGAAAGGTTGAAGCTGTCAAACAGCGAAACAGGGGTGACTTTGAATAATAAAATGTACTTATTTTTTGGACCAAAAATTTTTAAAATTTTGTGGTGGAAATATATATGAGTCTAGTTTCTGGGAAAATCTACAGATCTTAATTTGGAGTTCCGTAACTCTAGATATAAATGATTTAGTGACTGTGACTCAAGAAAGCAGCTTAACCAGAACATGTGTAAATGTACAATTGGGTTAGTTTTACTATGGAAAGCATGTTAGTAAATTGCTTATTATTATTTCATGTGAGCTTACTAAGCGTAAAGCTTACCCCCTCCTTTCCATTTCTTTTAGTGTTATCAGGTTAGCTCAGGGTTGGAGATTGTCGAAGGCAGCATCATACTATCAAGCCAACACCTGGACAGTATAAACACATATGCTAGAATTATCAAGCGAGTGGCATGTATAGGGACCTAGTTTTATAACATGTGTTATTATAATTTGGCCAAATATATTGGTCTTTAGTGAGCAAATGATTCTGACTTATAAATCTAGCTATTTATGTTATGTTTGGTATTGATGATGTGCATATGCTTGTTTGCCACGCATGGTTGGTAATATGTTATGTGTTGTTGTGAATGTTTAAGTCCGTTAACGCTTTGAACCTTGTCCCGACATTGGATATGGGTGAGGGGTGATACATCAGTATTACTTATGCTAATGCATTTGTTATGGTCTTCGATTGGCATGATGAGTGAATTTAGAATGATGCATGTTGAATCGTTCTGTTGACTAAAAGAGAGAATTTCTTGAAATGTCAATTACGGATGAATAAGGTCGACTTGATTGTTCAATCTGTATGGAATATATGTCTAGAATTTAATGAGATGTGCATACTTGAGAATAAGATTTTATTTCTTCACGGGTAAAAAGACGAATAGTCTAATTAAGAAGTGTATGTTTCCTAGAAGAATCATATGTGATAAGAAGATCTGATATTGATAATGTGAACATAATCTGGGTATTTAAAAATGTTGAAACGATCATTGTTTTTCTTTGAGAACAAATTCTTGAAATGTTGAAAGTTTAAAGATGTATAGCAAGAATCATCAGAATTATTTTTGCCATTTGGGAATTAGAATGAAAATAGAAAAGGTTAATATGAATTTTCTTGTCTGGATCATTCCTGTCCTTGAAATAGGAAAGTGATATGTAGGGTTGTTAAACGTTATGAGATGTGTAAATTATGCTAGTATACCCGAATGTCTGCGCACCAAATTCATAGAATTTCGTGTCTTTATGAATTTTGGATATCATAGAATTTTAATCTCCACTAATAGGATTGAGATCCGAGTTTCGTATCATGATTTCTTTGGAAAGCCAGAAGAGGCTTGGAATAAAGAGTAGCTGAGGGTTGAATTGACAAATAATTGGACTGTGTAAAATTATAAAAAGTATGAGGTTGAGATGAACTAATTAGTTTTACTATTCGAATCTGAAATGACTAGGGTGCGAATGTATATGTAACATGATGGTATGGATCAGACTTCTGAGTACATGAGCTTTTTAGTAGAGATTAAGTTTCAGTAAAAGTATTGTAAAGTGAATACCACTTATGATTTTTGTATGTAATTTAAAGAGACAGGTAGTAAAAGTTTAGCTTGAGTGAAAGTTCTTTGACATCGATTATAGTATTGAGGGATCCAAGTGAAAAACCAAAACCACTTTTCTTGTAAGATTTTCGGGGACGAAAATCCCTAAATGGGGGCAAAATGTAACATCCTAATTTTGGGCTTAGTCGAAACAGTAGTTTTGAGACCACAAATCCGATGAGGAAAATTTCATTTTTATTATATTTTTATGGTCTACGATTTCACGGAATGATTTTGTGAAAATTTCGTTCGAAAACTTCGACGTTTGGGCACTCAATTTAGTAAAAATGACTAAATTGTAAAAAGTGAAAAAGTTGAGTTTTATATGTTAGAGGTGTCTAACTGTAATGAAATTTTAAATGGGAGGTCCTGAAATGATAATTAAACCATTGTATAACTTGTTGGACAAAAATGGCCTTGATTGGGTAAAATTAGAAAGAATAGTAAAAATGGCATTTTGGTCATTTAGGGGTAAAATGAATTAAAAGACAAATTTTAAACCCCAAATGTGTCCCTTTCTTCTTGCTACAGCAGAATGTACCAAGATCAGCCATGGTTAGGGTTTGTCCAAGCTTCGAAGCTTAATAGTAAGTGATTCCGAGCTCCGTTTTTAATGTTCTATATATTTTTGAAATCTCGGTAACATGATCTGCTCATTTCTACCATTATTTTGTGCTAGGATTTATGTTTAAAAATTTACCCATGAAGGTTATGCATGTATTTGAATATGAAGCTTGAAATTGTGTTAAACAACTTTTGCTAAGCGATTTTACTTAAAAACGAGTAAAATGGTATAATCGATAAAAATACCTAATGTTCATAAGTACATGTTAGAGTGAGAATTTGATGTTGCCATAGAAGGGAAAAATGATCAGCATGTCATAAAACATAAGAAAATAGGAAGAAGTTTAATTTTTGAACCTTGGGGAAAAAGTGCAAATATAAATTTTAGGGGTCAAAATGCAAATTTGTAAAAAATATGATTTTTAGACCCATATGAATAGTGTGATTAATTAGTAGGCTAATGTGATATTTTAGATCAAGGAAATCGAGATTTGGGCTTAAATCGGGAAAATACAAGGTTATAGACTAGAATGGTAAATTGCCATTTCTAGATCCGAGGTAAGTTTGTACATAAATAATTTATCGATTCTTTTTATTTTATTATATTTTGTTATCATATGAAACTTGGCTGCCTATAGAATGATTATTTGTTGTAAATTGCAAATTGAAAAAGGGCTATGAATAAATTGTAACATGTTGGAAAGTGAGGAATTTCCTGGTTGAGCCTTCGAAATAGAAACAATATGAATGATCTATTGTGAGGTCACGTGTGTAGTACTAAGTGCAGGGTACTACGTGTACCAGATAATTGGTCGCATGTGTAGTACTAAGTGCAGGCTACTATGTGTACCCGATAACTTCGATCACGTGTGTAGTACTAAGTGCAGGCTACTACGTGTCAGATGGTTAGGTCACATGTGTAGTACTAAGTCCAGGCTACTTCGTGTACCGGATAATTGGTCGCATGTGTAGTACTAAGTGCAGGCTACTATGCGTACCAGATAACTTTGGCTACAAGTGTGAAAATATGTGCAGGCAACTGAGTATCAGTTATTATTCCGAAGAGTTCAACGGGACAATCGATTAAGTAAAAATACATGTGAACATGATTATATGATGAATAAGTGCAGGTATATGTTTAAGAAAATTTTGAGCAATATGCTCGATATTTGAGTGAACTTCGATGAGACAAAATGGATTAAGTGAAATTATGTAAGAGTGAATTTTAGTAGTAAAACAATGTTGGACGGTAGCAGTTGTGTGAATTTGAAAATTTACTAAAATTTTTTTAAGTTGAATTAAACTTCAAATAAATTATGGAATTAAAGCTTAATGAGTCTATTTTCATATAAAAGAAACAGGGGGAGCAAAAGAATTGTATATTATGTCATATTCTAATTTTTGTGAGATAGTGTCAGAATGAATTCGAGATCCCCTGTTCTGACTTGGAAAAATTGTTAAAAATTGTAGAAAAATAATTATGGGTTATAATTTATATTATTAGAATGAGTCTACTTTTAATAGAAATAAACGTGAACATTATCCGAGTCTCGTACTATGAGATAAATAAATTTTAGTGAAGAAAGGTCGAAGCTGTCAAACGGTGAAATAGGGGAGTCTTTGAATAATAAACTGTACTTATTTGCTGGACTAAAAATTCTTAAAATTTTATGGTGAAAATATATATGATTCTAGTTTCTGGGAAAATTTACAGATCTTAATTTTGAGTTCTGTAACTCCAGATATAAATGATTTAGTGACTGTGACTCAAGAAAGCAACTTAACCAGAACATGTGTAAATGTACAATTGGGTTAGTTTTAGTATGGAAAGCATGTTAGTAAATTGCTTATTATTATTTCATGTGAGCTTACTAAGCGTAAAGCTTACCCCTTCATTTCTATTTCTTTTAGTGTTGTCAGGTTAGCTCAGGGTTGGAGATTGTCGAAGGCAACATCACACTATCAAGCCAACATCTTGACAGTATAAACGCATATGCTAGAATTATCAAGCGAGTGGCATGTATAGGGACCTAGTTTTATAACATGTTTTATTATAATTTGGCCAAATATATTGGTCTTTAGTGAGCTAATAATTCTGACTTATAAATCTAGCTATTTATGTTATGTTTGATATTGATGATGTACATATGCTTGTTTGCCACGCATGGTTGGTAATATGTTATGTGTTGTTGTGAATGTTTAAGTCCGTTAACGCCTCGAACCCTGTCCCGACGTTGGATATAGGTGAGGGGTGTTACATGTCTTCTTTACGCTTTCGACATTGATTTAGTCATCCAGGAAATAGGGGTTGAATTTTTGACAGTAGAGGATACGCGATGCATAATGGCGGTTGTTCTGCCAGAGCTTTAGCCAGTTTCTGAATCGTTTGAGCCATAGGTGGATGTGCTAGATTCGGGTTTTCATCAACCCTAGTGGTAAGCACTTCTTTTGGTGAATCGACTTCTACTTTTTCACTTTCAAATGTTTGAGTAGGGTTTTTGTTAACCCTAGACTCTACTTCGTCGTCGATTCTGATTTTTGGCGGTGGATTACTGTGAGTCCCAACCACCGCTGACTGCTTTTTCCTTAGCTTTGTTTCTTTGCGATTAGCTCTCGTAGTCTTTTGAATCTCTGAATCCAACACAATAGTACTTGGAGCAGATCTGGTCATAAGAAACAAAAAAACAAGATTAGTACGTTGCCAGTCCCCGGCAACGGTGCCAAATTTTGATGCAATCGTTGAGAGCACAAAAAAATCCTATCCCTATAAAATATTGAAAATAATAAAAATAATAGTATAAGGGAAGTAGGGTCAAATCCTCAAGGACCGGATTTGCACAATTGCTTGTTCCTCAAAATCCTGCGTACCTAGAAAAAAATAAAAAAACAGTATTAAAAATTTTGATCTGAAAAAAATAAAATAAAATAGAATTAAAAGTTTTGATTGGAATTTCAAAAATTAAAAATAATATAAATAAATAAAGTTGAGGAGAAATGAGTTGTTACGGAGAGATTTCAGCCTCCAGTTGTCTCGATCACCTTGGGTTCAATCCTCGGCTTTTAGGTGAACTTTCTAAAAAAAATAAGCCAGTTATAGTGGAAGAGGATGCCTACGACTACTAGCTCCAAGAATTTAGACTTACAATTTAGCGGAACCTAACTCTAGCCAACAATCGTTTCTGTGGGATCATCTTATGCTAGATCATCACTTCTTAATGGCGAATCCCGCACCAGTTTGTCTCTTGGGCTTGCTATCCTCTGACTTAGTAAGCTAACGAACCGACTGTGGAACCTTTCCAAAACATACAAAGCGGCCGCCTTTGCACACGTAGAAAAGATCACCTTTTAAGGGACATGGACAGCTACTAAACTGAATTAAAGTTTACTCTTTCCTCTTGTTATTTAATTTACTTAGGTTTGCTATGCATTTATTGTTTTTGACATCAAAGATGATATTTTAAATCCTATTTTCTAGGATGATTATGTTAATTCAATAATATTTACTGATTCATGTTTAACATGTTTGTGCCTCAGCTGATCATGTTTTCAATTAAAATCAAGATGTATTTCATTTATACGTGATTGGGTGCATTCAGATTAGCTGAGCAATCCTAACTAGACGACGACTAGTAGGCACATAATTGAAAAGTGCAATGCTCAATTTAGATCATTAAACCCGACTAAATTAGATGTTCATAATATCTTTAGTTAGCTCTATTATCTTGCATAGTTTTTTGGTTTATGTAATTAAACTGTTGCAAACGTAAATGTCCTTGTGACCTCGCATAAATACTAAGAAACCCTTAGTTTAATATGATCAGTAAAATGCATATTTCACTAAGTAAAAGATCCGAGAGGACTTAGATTGGTTTCTAAACTTATGAAAGATAAAGTTGCCATGGAATGTTTTCCGAACATTGTTAAGCATGATGAAAATGAATTTAGATGATTAATATAATTATCCTAGCCAAATTTATGTTGATTGTTTTTGTTGCTAAAGCCATTCATTCATACATTTAGATAATTTGCATAAAAATTGCTTTAGGGATCACTTTTGCATCTAGTTAATTTAATCATCACTACCCAAAATTATTGTGTTTTTATACCAAATTGTGAATTTATAATTTTACAATTTATTGATTAACATACATAGTCCCTGTGGAGACGATAAATTACTTATTACTTGAACGACTGTGTACACTTGCACAAATACCGTTACAGTGGGACAAAACCTTCATTAAGGGAAAAATAGTATAGCGCGTACGTACTCCCCTTCATGACAATATCACATAATATCTCATATACTATGTATTTAAATATTGAATGCTAACATTTTAAATAATCACTTGAATGTATTTCCTAAGCATTTATATTACTATTATTTTGAAATTCAAGAGTGAGGAAAATTTTAGGGGAAACATATTTCGATCTCTTTTGGAGTTTTCAGTAACAATCATAACAAAACTTTGATAATGATCGTTCTATACTAATACATATGTTTAAATAAATTCATATAAATATTTACACAACTATTTTGAACAATTGTTCGGTAATTTCTGTATGCTTCCAGCATTTTGAATTCTTCAAGAATTTTAATATAAACTTCCACTATATAGTGATTTTGTAACAGCCCAACTTTTTATTTTAGATTTTGTAAAAATTTGACACAAATGTGTATTTGCTTCAGTGGTTAAGTATTCTGGGTGTGTGTGAGAGGTCTCATGATCAAGCTTCAACTTTGACAAATTTTGGTATTTTTCTGATGTAAGCCTTATACTTGCTCGGTAGGTTTATATTAAATTATTTGTAAAACCATATCAGAATAAGCCTGCTGGTTCAAGTGGTAATGGAGTCTGTATGTTGTGTGGAGGTTCTGTGTTCGAATCCCTGCGCAAGTATGGGAGTTTATTTTTGCTCATTTAACCGAGAGAGTTTTGGTTGAACAAGAATTCTAAGGAGGTTGAGTAGCGGGTTAGTAGGAGTAAATTGAGGGGATATGCTATCTTGCCGGGATTTTATTTTGTTTCCTTTGTTTTTAAATTTTATTTTCTCTTTACCTAAATTTCTGACGTAAGTCCCTTCCCTGTCGTTTCTTCCCCTTTTCCACTTTCAATTTTTATCTTCTTTTGTCGGCTGTCGCATCTTCGTTCTTGTTACATCCGTTTTCTTCACGCGTTTGGGGTAAGTAAGGCTTTATTTTGTCTATAACTTACGTCTTTCCATCATTCATTGGGGTTATATGTTTGTTTTGGGCAGTAACAAATCAGGAAGATCGTATTTCTTCTCCCACGGAGTCGTAGTCAGCCGCTCGAAGAGTTAGGGTAAGCGATAAGGGTTGATTTGAATTATGGTTGATTTTAAATTCTTAGTTTAACCGCGTTTTTGAGTCTGATTCTGAGCTTTGGTATGCCGATTATAGGTTCTCGTGGTCTCTAGATTGTTTTTGCAGTGAATCGATACCATGTGTGTACTTGAACACAGAAATCGAGTTTTTGGAAAAAGCCAAAAATGGTCACTATCAATGCCACACAGGCGTTTGGTTGCCCGTGTGGTAGGCCATGTGTGTGGACATGGTCGTGTTATCACCGAAGGCATGGCCGTGTGCAAGACACGGCTGTATGGTGGCTCGAGTGTGGTTGTGTGGGCCCACACGGGCATGTGGTTTCTGGGCCAGGCCGTGTGATCCACACGGGCAACCCACACGAGTGTGTGGGCCTACTTAGGGTCGGTAAGGTCTAACAAACCCTAAACTGTATGATCTGTTTGACTGATATCCTATACTAAGCATGATAGTATTGTGCATGTGTGATTATTGATCTGGTTAATAGCATGTTGAGCATGTTAAATTGCATAACTATTTCTATATCTATTACTGTTATTGGGGTGGGATGATGTATATTGAAGGAAGTGTTCTGAAAGGCAACATGTCTATTATCTGGCAGCATGGCTATGTTATATCTATTATGTGCCGCATTGGTACAACATGGTGTGTAGGGCTGGGTAGGTGTTTTAAACCCCACATGGTCTGTAGGGATGGTTGGAGATAGTGTGTAGAGGATGCGGGTAAGATATCTGATTTTTGATTCTGATTTGCATATCTGTATCTGTATCTGTATTTGTAATGGGCGTAAGTTCGGATCTGTATCTGATTGATTCTGATTTTTTTTGTGAGCATGCTTAATTCTGTGGGGTTACACACTGAGTTTACGTAAACTCACTCTTTTTTGTTTGTTCTGTACAGGTAATCCATAGTCTTAGGTAGATCGGTGCTGCAGAGCCCCTTGGTGACCACATGTTCAAACTAGTTATAGTTACTATTAAATTTTTATGTTCTGGTTTATTCTGGGTTTATTTCATGTAAGTCAGACTTTATGGACTGTTTTAGTTTAACTTGGGTTAGACTGCGATTTTATGATTTTATAACTGCAAACTTGGATTTTACCAAAAGCAAGGTTTTTTCTAAAATCTTGAAGGATTTTCTAAACACAACAATTTTAAAAGCTTCCGCTACAAACACATTTTACCTCTAAGCGAATAAATGAATGAGAGCTTCGAAATTGTTAATAGCCATAAGGGCTAATGAACTGGTATGGTTTTAACTTAACGACAACAGTTTTCAACCCTAGTTCATGTAACACATTTGGATTCGGTCATAAGGTCTAGGCCGGGTTTGGGGTGTTACAGATTTATATAAAGATTGTAACTACAATCACAAGACATTTGTCAAATCTTTCATGAACTACTAGACTAATAAGATATCTAAAGGTTGTTGCATCCACCATAAAATAATATTATAGCTGCTCATAATCAATGTCAAGACTTGGCAAAAATCTTCGTTTTTCTTATTTTATTTTTGCAAAACCATTTATCTGTACCTCACTGGGTTTATACCTTTAGATGTTTAGACTACTATTCTAAACACTTTACGAATTTAATTCTACTTAAATTGCGTCTTTCTACTTTAATCAGTTACTCCATGTTTATATTTCTTGACAATTTTACTCAAGACCCTCATTTCCTTTCATTATTTCAATAATAATATTGTATGCAAAACTATTATTGACAACTTCCTATTTTCATTATTCCATGTTTTTTGTATTGACATAATTTATCGAGATCTATTTACTTTCACTATTCTCATTTTTAATTTTAAGTACCTGAATAATTTCTAGAGTTTTATTAATTAGTTATTTTCTTTTATGAGAATTTTCATCTTTGGAACCAATTGATTTACTATGCTTTATGTATGCATTACTTTCATTTTATTCTAACAAGTTGTCATATTGGGACTTTAGTTCAAAATATTAGCTGGTATATAACACTTGTTATTCTTATCAGGTCAGTAAATGCATTTGGCAAAATTAACTTGTGATAAAGTGACTTATCTTTTTGAACTTCTGATTCAAATCACTTTCTATGAGAATCTAGATAATGATAATACATTTCAAGTAATTTATTTATCCAATTATTATTTCTCTCCCCTTAATGTTGAAAAAACTATGAAATAAAATAGTAATTACAAATTATGTCATAATTGAATCTCCAATTCATTCAAAACATCTAATAATACAAAAAGATTCATAATTAAGATATATTTCCAACTTTATTTAAACACCCATTTTGTGTATTATGGTGGAGCAACTTGAACATATATCACACATTCAAAAATTCTAAAATGGGTTGAAGTTAGCTCCTAGCCAAAAGCCAAATGTAATGGGGAGTATTTATTACGACTTCTTGACATATTGCATATAAGTTCCAATTCATGTAAAATATAATATCCTTGTACATATAAAAAACTTTTATTCTCAAAAAATTTGGTTTACCTATTAATTGGAGGCATGCACTTTATAAATTATGTTAAATCATTTTGTACGTATAAATAATAAGCTTTTGTAATAGTTACTCGCACTAACAATCTAGCATTCAATAATATTTAAAAGCCTGAGAAATAAACTCACCAAAATTAGCAAGAATTGTCTCAATTGCATAATTTGAAAAGTTTTATTCTTAAACAAATCATTAAATAAGTAATCTCGCAAGCTATAGGTTGCAAATTGATAACTCGCATGTGTTTAACTTGTAGGTGCATCTACCCAAATTATATCAAAACATCCCCTTGTTGGATAAATGGATCCATGTTTCTTTTAGAAATGCAAGAGATTCAATCTCAACTTTTGCTAGTGAGGTTCAATAAATCTTCTTTGAAGAGAAGCAAAGCTTGATAAACGAAGAATCTTCAGGTTCTTTAATAAATATCCATGTAAATTCTTATCTTGTTGCATCATTATTGATTGGAATGGTCTAACCAGTCATACCAACCAATTAATATATTTGAACTACTAAACTTCTAATTTACTATGCATGTGATTCAATGATATTAATGTAAACTTCTGGTTTACCATATTATATGATTTAACCATATTAATATATACATAATACTAACTAAAGGAAAATCCTATAATTTTCCAATACAAATTTTTTACCCATATCCTCATCCATAATCTCAATATGATATCTGTTACAACGTATATCATTCAGAAAAATAATTTATTTGAGACCGACTAGAATATAGTGCATTAATTATCGCTTTGTTTCTCTAGATAACAATGTATTAGCTCTTCTAGAGCCTTGAATTAATTTTGTACTATGAACGATTAACATTTTTCATTACCACATTGAACATAGGGTTTTGGTAACAATATATTAGCTCTTTTGGAGCCTTAAATTAATTTTGGACCATCAAAGATTGGTTTGTTCATTACCAAACAAGAAAAATGCTTCTTATCTTTAATGATAGTATACGTTGTTGTATTGTTTATAGGACACATGCTTCATTTCCTTTAATAAATATTAATTGAATCATAGAATTTCTAGGTGTACGACAAGTACATAACCAATGTCTTTTCATAAATTGTCTCTTTTCTTTGAAGGGTATATTGAGAAATCTTTTCGTTCTCTTATTTATCTCCATATCTCTATTTCTAGTGGCAAAAAGATTTATTAAAAGTTATAAATCCAATAATAAGTAACTATTGTCACAATCCACAAAAAGGATGCAATCCATAGTTAATATTTAGACGTACAATGGGTATGCAGCCAATGACCTTTCATACCACATTGATAACATAAGTTATCTTCACTTGGTTCTCTTGGGAAATATTGTTCTTTCTTATTTATTTTTATTTTTTTCAGTTTTGGTGGTGAGACGAATTATTATGACTATCCCTTTTACGATTATTGTATAACCACTTACTATATTCATATAATGCCCCAAAAATGCATTTCTGATATGTTAAATTATGTCAAAATTAAGTATCTGCTCTATTGGTTAAGTGTATTGGGTGTGTGTTTGAAGTTGTGGGTTCAAGTCTCCCTTTTGGGAAAATTATGTTATTTTTGTTCCTAGGCCTATCTTTGTTTGTTAGGCTTAAAAATTAATTTAGGTCAATTTGTATTAGAATGGAAATATTTTTATGCCAATTTCGGTGTAACTTAACAAGAAAATATCTCTAAAATATTTGTTAAGTTGTTGGTTCAGTGGTAAGGTGTTAGCTTACCTTATGGTCATGTGTTCGATTCTCTGTGTAAGCAAAATGGAAATATTTTTATGCCAATTTCGGTGCAACCTTTTTGGACAATTTGGTTATTTTGTTCAAAAAAATATTTTTCCCCACATTTCTCTCCCTCATCTTTTACCACGTCTCTTTTCTCCTCTAATCATCTTTTTTATTTTTTCCGTTCCTATATTGTTCTTTTGTTCTTTTCTTCATTTTTTTTTCAATTCAATCATTTGGAAGTATGGTTATTCTGCCGATTATTTGAGTAAGTGCCTCTGGATTCTTCTTTTGTACTAGTGGGTTTTTATCAAATCTTATTCTCGTTGGTTTGTTGGTGGAAGATGTTTCGTATGCTAATCATTTGAGTTTCTAGGTCAAGTTGGCGGGAGACTAATCCTCCAACGTTCTAAAATCATTGGTGGACTGCTGATTTCTTGAAGGTGAGAAGTTAATTTGAGTTTTGATGTTGAACTCTTTTGTTTAAGTCTCGATGTTAGTTTATCGATTATTTATGAATTAGATTTGGGAGTCATCTCAATTAGTGTTTATTTGACGTGTTTAGGTTTTGGAATTCTCGTGAGTGATTTCACATCAAAAATCTAAAATTTTACCCTAGGTCCGTAAGTGATGCTTGGTTCGAACGTAGGCCTTTTGTAGGGTTCGTATGACATAAATTAAACATTTAAACATGATATTTGATGTTCTGTTAGTCTGAAATATTAATATGTGTATGCATGGTTATTATTATGTATGCTCGGCATGATCTGTATTATGGTAAGTTTGATATGTTTTTCATCGAGCATGATCTGTATCTGTTATAAGAGCATGTATGAAATTTATATTCTAATATTTGATAAACTCTGTATGTGCATTGGGGTGGGATTTGTGTTTTGGAGCAAGTGTGGGAAGTTTAATTATCTATCGTATTTGGTGGCTCAGCCACATTTATATTTGTATTTGGCGATAAATCGCCTATTGGTCTGACAGCTAAGCTGAAAATATTCTGAAAAGTGTCATATCGACACTAAGTGGTGTGTAGGGTTGGACGGGTATTTAATACCCTATATGGTATGTTTGGGATGGTCAAAGATGATATGTAGTAGATGGGGGTAGGAATATAAATCTGCGTATGATATGTTCTAACACTGTTTCTGTTTTTGAGTTATTTCTGAAATGATTTATGTTGGTTTTATGATATATTACACACTGAGTTCGAAACTCATTCTCTGTTTGTATATTACTTTCAGGTAACCCTCAGGCTTAGGACTAATCAATGCGATGGGAGCTCGGTTAAAAGTTTGAATTGTTCTGGACTGTTTAAAGTTTGGATTTTATTTTGATTCCCGTTTTAAAGTATTACGACATAATTTTTATGATACTCACTGTATTTGGAAAACTATGGTTTTCCAACAACAAATCGCATTTTGCAAAACCGAGTTAGATTAAGAAATCTATTGCTAATCTAAATGTTTAAATATATATAAATAATCAACGGTTTCATCGAATTGGTTAAGAAAGAAATTATCGCTAATAAATTGGATTTTTACTTAGTAATAGTTAGCGTCAAACTTAGAAATTAAATGGTTTTTGGGTTTTTAAAATGTTTTGCAGTAACATCACTAGATCTAGCCATAATGTCTAGGCCAGGTTTGGAGTGTTATATTTGGTAGTATCAGAGCCTAGGTTCAAATCTCGGGCTGTGATTTGGGTTCAAATTTTTGTGAAAAATGTTTTTTCGAACAAAATCTCTTTTTGTTTAAATTTGAAATATGAGTTTTTGGAATACCAAGTCTCCGACACTGATTCTATAAGTAATTTTGCTTTAGTCAAACTGATTAGTTAGAAACAATATTGTAGTTTTAGCAACACTCTTGCTTTAGTTAAAAACTATAAGGACACTAAAAAAAATTCTAATACGATCTTTGACATAAGACATCTAATAAGAAAATTTAAATAGATACATGAAATTCTGTTATTGTACATAAAATACAATGAGTGCACGTGGAACTCGTGAATGCAGTGCCCATGGGCGTAGTGGACGTTGAAGTGGGGCTCAAGCTAAGCCATCTTTGATGGGAAATATGCCTAATTTGGATACAATTGATACTATGGGTACGCCTACTACTTAGATTGGGTCTCAGACTAAGACGATTGAAGATGGCACATTGTCTCAAGCCATGTTAAGAATTTTAGAGAAGGTTGTTGGGACCTATTCTAGATTTGGGATCCAAGGGTCAATAACTAAACTACTCCGATCCAACAGTGCTGAGCTGTTTAGGGGTGTTACTGGGGTCGCCCCGATTGTGGCCGAATATTGGTTGGAGGTCACAGAGAGAATTATGAATGATATCGACTACACTCCTGAGCAGAAATTAAAGGGTGCAGTGTCGCTGCTGTGTGATGAAGCTTACTTGTGGTGGCTGACAATTGAGGAGGGTACTCAGCCTGATTAGGTCATTTGGGAATATTTTAAGAATGTCTTCCAGAGCAAGTATATGGGGGGTGTTACTGGGAGCCGTGGGTCGATAACTAAATAACTTCGGTCCAACGGTGCTGAGCTGTTTAGGGGTGTTACTAGGGTCGCCTCGATTGTGGCTGAATATTGGTTGGAGGCCACAGAGAGGATTATGAATGATATCGACTGTACTTTTAAGAAGAAATTAAAAAGTGCAATGTCGTTGCTTTGCGATGAAGCTTACCAGTGGTGGCTGACCATTGAGGAGGGTATTAAGCTTGATTAGATCACTTGGGAATATTTTAGTAACGTCTTCCAGAGCAAGTATATGGAGTGGAGGCTTGTAGACATGAGTTTATTGGCCTTACTCAGGGGGATAAGATTGTGGCTGAGTATGAGGCCGAGTTTTTAAGGTTGATCAAATATACTCGTGGGCTTGTCTCGATTGATTACAACAAGAGCATTCGTTTCAAGGAGGGGCTGAAGTATGACCTCAAGGTTCTGGTAGCTCCATAGAGGGAGCGAGTTTTTTCCATCTTTGTGGACAAGGTGGATATAGATGAGGAGGTTAAGCGCATTGAGTGTGAAAAGACGAATAGAGAGAGAGGTTAGATTGAGACTAAAAGGGATTCATGCCCTCTAGCTCTATTTAGCAGCCTAAGAAATGGGCCAGATTTGATAGACCTCCGAGGGTTGAGGCACCGGTTGCTTTTATTGATAGTCATATTTGTGGGAATTGTGGTAGATGCCATCCAAGCGAATGTTGGAGTGGATTGGGAGCTTGGTTGCAATGTAGGTCGGTGGAGCACTGCCTCAAGGATTGTTTGCTCCGCTTAGATTAAGTGCAAGCTCTAGCTCTGGGTTTAGTTCAGCCTTAAAGAGTAGTACAATAGCCACCTAGGGGCCATGGTCAGGCCAAAAGTGGTAATGATTTGGGTTGAGGACAAAGAGCACCGAACAGAGGTGCAAATTAGGCAGAGGCGAGATAGGCTGCATTGGTTTATACGACTAGGTGCCACAAGGACAGAGACGCCACTGATGTTATCATTGGTACGTTCTTTGTTAATATTGTTCTGTATTTTTCATTGACAGACATAGGCTCAACATATTCATATATAACTAGTTTCGTATCTATGAATCTAGGCATTACTATTGAGAGAACTTCCGGTGAGATTTCTGTGATCAGCCCACTAGGTCAGTCAGTAAGAGTTAATAAGGTTTTTAGGAAAGATCCGCTAGAGTTACAATGTGTTATATTTACAGGTAATTTAATGGACTTACCGTTCGAAGAATTTGACTTGATTTTGGGAATGTACAGGCTTGTGGAACATCAAGTTAGCTTAGATTATGCCACCAAGAGGGTGACTTTGAGATCTAAGGTTGACTTGGATGTTATTAACGAGTGTAGAGTTTACCTTTCTAATGTGATCTACTCTCTGGTAGTCGAAAAGTCAGTACGAAAAGGGTGCGAGACATTTCTGGCCTTTGCGCATGATTTGATTTTTGTAGGTTCATCCGTTGGGGATATTCAAAATATTAGGGAATTTTTAGATTTTTTTGGAATAATTTTTGGGGTTGCCTCCAGATAGCGAGGTCGAATCTGGTACTGAGATTTTACCAGGTACAATTCTGGTGTCCACCACTCCTTACCGTATGGCACTAAAGGAGCTTATGGAATTAAAAGCTTAGCTTCAGGAACTTCTCAATCGAGGGTTCATTTAACCGTATGGCATCGGTTCTGTTCGTAAAAAAGAAATATTGTACTATGAGGATGTGTATAGATTACCGTCAACTGAATAAATTAATGGTAAATAATAAGTACCCACTTTCAAGAATTGACAATTTGTTTGATCAATTTCGTGAGGCATCCATATATTCTAAGGCTGAGGATGATCATGATGAGCATCTTAGAGTAGTTCTGCAGATACCCCGAGTGAAAAAGCTCTACTAAGTTGAGAAAATGTGAGTTCTGGTTAACAGAGGTTACTTTTTTAGGTCATTCGGTGTTTGTTGAGGGAATCTGTGTGGACCTTAAAAAGATTGAGGTTGTGCTCGAGTGGAAACAACCTAAAAATGTGTTTGAGATCCGTAGTTTCCTCGATTTAGCGGGTTATTACTGAAGATTTGTTGAGGGGTTCTCGCTTATCACAGCTCCTCTAACTAAGTTGTTGAGTAAAAACACACCATTTGTCTGGACTGATAAGCAATAATCAAGTTTTGAGAAGCTCAAATCTATTTTGACTTAGGGACCCGATCTGATACAGCCTAAGTCCGGTAAAAAAATTTGTAGTCCATAGTGATGCTTCTCATGTCGAGTTAGGTTGTGTTCTGATGCAAGAAGGTAAGGTAGTGGCTTACGCATCCTGAAAGCTTAAGTCACACGAAGGAAATTATTCCACGTATGAATTTGAGTTGGTTTCAGTTGTTTTCGCTTTAAAAATTTAGAGGCATTATCTATATGGTGAGAGGTGTATTATTTATACCAGTCACAAAAGCCTCATGTATCTCCTTACTTAGAAAAAGTTAAACCTTAGGCAACACAAATGGATTGAGTTGCTTAAGGAATATGAATGCGCTATTGAGTATCATCTGGGTAAGGCCAATGTTGTGGCAGATGCTCTGAGTCGTACAGTGATGATTGATTTGAGAGTAATGTTTGCTATCCTAAATATGTTTGATGGTAAGAGTTTGTTAGCTGAGTTGCAAGCTAAACCGGTTTGGACTAATCAAATTTGAGTTAAACAGTTGGGGGATGACTTTTTGGGTCTACGATTTCGTCAGGTTGAGAAAGGTAGTACTTTTGATTTTGGGCTGAACAGTGATGGGGTTTTGTGTTTTCAAGGACGAGTTTATGTGCCTAACGATTCTGAGTTAAGGCAATCTATTCTGCGGGAGGCGCATAGTAGCCTTATGCTATGGATCCTGGTGGAAAAAAGATGTATCGTGATCTCCAAAAGTTATACTGGTGACCTAGTTTGAAACAGGAGGTAACATATTCCGTCTCTCGTTTTTTGACATACTAGTAAGTTAAGGCTGAGCACTAACTACCTTCTAGTTTGTTTCAACCCGTTAAGATTTCCTTTGGAAATAGGAACAAGCTATGGAGTTCGTTAGTGGGTTGTCCTTAACACCACTAAGAAGCATTTTGTTTAGGTCATCGTGGATTATTTGACCAAGTCTGCTCATTTCTTTCCTATCAAGATCAAATATTCCCTTCAGAAGTTGGCTAAACTATATATTTCTGAAATTGTTAGACTTCATAGGCTTCCGGTCTCAATTATCTTTGATAGGGAAGCCCGCATCACTTTTCGGTTCTGGAAGAAACTTTATGAGGCTTTGGGTACTCGATTGGACTTCAGTACCACGTTCTGTCCTCAAATAGATGGACAATCTGAAAGGGTGATTCAAATACTGAAAGATATATTATAGAGTTGTGTGATAGACTTATGAGGTAGTTTGGAGGAGTTTCTGCCACTAACCGAGTTTGTGTATAATAACAGCTTAAGTTCAATATTTAGATGGCACCATACGTGGCTCTGTACAGTCATAGGTGTCGTACCCCTTTATGTTAGACTCAGTTGGGTGAAAGATGGGTTTTGGGTCTTGAGTTGGTTTCTAAGACTGAGGACAATGTTAGATTGATTCGGGATTGTCTTGAGGTAGCTTTTGATAGACATAAGTCATATTCGAATCTAAAGATGATAGATATCGAGTATTCTATGGGTGACCAAGTCTTTCTTAAGGTATCTCTGTGGAAGAAGGTCCTTCGGTTTGGATGTAAGGGCAAGTTGAGCCCTAGGTTCATTGGGCTGTATCAGGTTGTGAAATGTGTGGGACCAATCGCCTATCAAGTAGAGCTACCTCCCGAGTTGGACTGCATTTATGATGCATTTCACATCTCTATGTTGAGTCGATAGAGGTCTGGTCTATCTCATATTGTATATGTTGAGGATATTGAGGTGAGATCAGATTTGACCTTTGAGGAGGAGCCGATTTTGATTCTAGATTGAGATGTTAAGGTCTTGAGGAGGAATATTATCCTTTCGGTTAAGGTTCTGTGGAAGAATCATGGCATGGAAGAAGCCACTTGGGAACCTGAAGATTCGATTTGACTGTAATATTTGCATCTGTTTGAAAAATGTAAAATTTTGAGGCCGAAATTTCTTTTGGTGAGAGAGTTGTAACACTTAAAAAATATGAATTTCTGATTTGTTGAATTATGTCATAATTAAGTTATCTGCTTCAGTGGTTAAGTGCTTTGGGTATGTGTTTGAAGTCATGGGTTCAAGTCTCTCTTTTGGGAAAATTATGTTATTTTTGTTCCTAGGTCTATATTTGTTTGTTGGGCTTAAATATTATGTTAGGTCACTCCGTGTTAGAATGAGCATGTGGTTTAGTGGTAAGGAGTTAGCTTGTACTACCCTAGAATTTGGGGTTAGAAGTTTTGACGTTGTAGTTAGAGTCATTGAAAGTTTTCACGTTTTAATGTCAGAATGAGCCTGCTGGTTCGGTGGTGGTGAGTGTGTTAGTTGACCTTTGGGTTTCAGGTTCGAGTCCTAATGTGTTTTTCGAGGAATTAATTTATTTTGGTTTTTTTTTAATTTTTAAAGATTTACTTTTAAAATTTGAAAGAAGTGGTTTTTCAGTTTCACGTTCTTTTCCATTTCCTTTTCCATGTTTTTTTTGTTCCCTTTATTATTTTTCGGTTCTTTCCCCAAATTTTAGTTCTTTTGATTTCTTGTTTCTTCCGTTTTACACTCACGTTACGTGTTGTCTGTAATACCTCGAAAATTTTTACAGTAAAATATTATCCGTGATATAGTAAAATAAGGAAATAAAGTGACAAAAAGGGAATTTTTGAGTTATGTTAATATTGGGAAGTATATTATGATATATTAATTCAAGAAAGGACTAAATTGCAAAGATGAGAAAAGTCTTGTTGCACAAGAGTAAATACTCAAAATTTAAGGGGTTGAAGTGTAAATATAAAAAAATTGAAGGACTAATGGTGCAAATATTTTAAGGGTGGAATGATCTAGAAACCAAGAAAAATTGATGAATTAGGACCAAATTGAATAGGTGAAAAATTATGAGAGACTAAATCACAATTTTACCAAATTAAGTGATGACTCAAGGATGGAATTCTAAAAGATCATGAAGGGCAAAATGGTCAATTAGTAAGAGAGAGAATTCTAGAATGTAATGATTATGTTGATGATATTTTAAATTAATTAATTAGATAAATATTATTTTATTAATATTTTTATGAGATGTTTATTATTATTATATTATTATTTATTTAGTATAAAAGGAAGGAAAGATGAAGAATTAACATCACATTTCCTTTCCCATGCAACCAACGTTAGAAGAGAAGGAAAAGAAAGAAATTTTGTTTTCTTTACAATTTGGTCCTTCCACCAAAAATTCACCATTTTCACCTAGAAATCAAAAGAATTTCCATAGCTACTAAGAGAGAAAAATGTTAAGGAGACCATGGGGAGTTAGAATATCAAGCTGGATTCAAGAAATAGAAGCTGGAGAAGAGAGAAAATCAAGTTAAAGATTAGTATAAATAGAACAAGGTAAGTATATCAAGATTTCAATATGTTTTTAAGTTTGTTATTATTGACAAAGCATGGAAATAATGTTATAGTAGAGTTTTCTTACATAAGGTCCTATGTTCTTGATATGTTAGTGAAGAGAAAATAAGAGAAAGTGATGAGAAATGGTGTAGAAAAAGAAAATAAGGGTGTTATAACATGGTAATTAATATCTTGTACTAAAACAGTTTTGGACAGCAGCAGTAGTCTAACTTTGAAAAATCATCAAAAATTGTAGAAATCTAATTATAGGATGAATAAAATATGAAATTAAACATTATTAAGTCTAATTTCTTATAGAAGAAATTATGTAAGCAATGGAATTGTAAACCATGAGATATGATGAATTTTCTGAGACAATGTTAGAATGATTTCGGGTTCCCCTTTTCTAACTTTATAAACTCATAAAAAATTGGATAAAAATAATTATGGGATTAAATTTATATTTTTAGAATCCTGAATGAGTATATTTTCAATAGAAAGAAATGGGAACATTATTTGAATTCTGTACGAGGAGATAATTAATTTTTAGTGAAGAAGGGCCAGAACTGTCACATAGTAGAATAGGGGTAACTTTAAAGAATAAACTGTACTTATTGGATAAACAAAAAATTATGAAAATTTTTTGGTAAGAATATATATGAGTCTAGTTTTAGGTAAAATTAGCAGATCTTACTTTGGAGTTCTATAGCTCCAGATATAAATAATTTAGTGACTATGACGCAGATAGATAGCTTGAATATTCATAAAAGTAAAAAATAAAAATTATGGATAATGTTACTTACAAGTGTGTTATCTACATTAAGGATGTGGAATGGAGAGGAGGAGGAGGAAAAATATGTATGAATATTCATCTAGCATGGCTAATTTGTATATTTTAGGCTCAGGGACTAAATTGAATAAAAGTAAAACTTTATGGGCAATTTTGTAAAAATGTCAAAAATGACCAAATTGCATGAAATGGATTATTTTATTATTTAAATTACAAAATTGAATGAAATTATTAATTTAGTTCAAGATCGGGGGAAAACATGTTTTAGGGATTAAATTGAAAAGTGCTGAAATTATGGAAAATTCTGATATTTTATAGAATTCATGAACTGTTATCAACACATATGAGAATAATAGCTGGAAATATGGATTAAATTGCAAGAATTTTATTTTCCCTGACCCTAAGGATGAAATCGTCATTAATTAAAAGTTTAGGGGCAAAATGGTAATTTTGCCTAGAGCATTAATTAAATGCATTAGAATATGAAATGAATGAAAATGATGATCAAATTTATTTATAAAGATCTGGACAACTCAAATATGAGACTTGATCGTAGAAAAGAAAAGATATCGGGTTAATAAAATTATAAACACAAACAAGCAATGAGGTAAGTTCGTGTAACTTGAATTATATTCTTAAATGCTTGAAATGTATGTTATTGATGTGAAAATAATTTGAATGTTCATTGTATGAAAATTGATGGAACATTGATATATTTGATAAAAAGGGGAAGAAATCCCGGTTGAATAAAAGGAAATTTCGATGGATCTTTGAAAAGGAATTGACAGTAAAAAGGATTTAGTCCGGACATCCTATCCTGATATAGCCCTCCCGAAGAATACATGTAAATGGATTTAGCCCGGACGGGTAATCCAAATTAGGGTCTGAATTTAGCCTGGACTGGTAATTCAGATCCAAGCTCATTAGAGTAATTGTCGTTGCAGGGGATTTAGCCTGGACTGGTAATCCCGACAATACTCTATGAGTTTATATTACAGGGGATTTAGCCTGGACTGGTAATCCCACTGTAAGGATGAGGTTCGCGGGAGTGTGCTCTCTGATATGAAATGTATAAGACCATGGTTGAAAGATACCATGGCAACCTGATATGAAATGAATAAGACCATGGTTGAAAGATACCATGGCAACATGACGGGAAATGAATAAGACCATGGTTGAAAGATACCATGGCAGAGTGACACGAAATGTGTAAGACCATGGTTGAAAAATACCATGGCAACATGACAGAAAGTGAGTAAGACCATAGTTGAAAGACACTATGGCATCATGTCAAAGATAAATAAGACCGTGGATGGGAGACGCGATGACATCTATTGAACAATTGATATTCAGGTAATATGTATTAGATGACGAATGGTTATATGAAATAGTTGTGTGAAATATTTACAAGAACTGGTCATATGGAAATATATGTACAAAATAGTTGTATGAAATAATTATGAAGATAGATAAAAAAATAAGAATAAGTACATGGAATATAATTTATGTTAAGTTTGATATAAACTTTATCGGTATAAATATACATAAAATATATGGAAATGATGGTGCATGAAATATTGATATAATGAAATGATTGATATATACTTATGAAGAAACGGTAAGAGAATGATATGTTTCATGACATGTACATATATGATTATCTTTGATATGTTAATACAAGGAAATTATGTAAGTAAAGATAATTATTAAACTCAAGTGTAACATGTCGAGAAAATAAGTATATAAATGTTGAATTTATATGAAATATATGCAAGTATACTAACAATGATGTTGTTTGACGCTTAGACAAGTGTCAAGCTATTGATTGAATGGTAACATGTTTAATTATAAGAAGTATTGAAATGGTAAGTACTTAGATGAAAATAAAATTTAAGATTTTGCGAATTTTTTTTATGATCCCGATTTAATTCTAGTTGGTTTTTAATGTATGTTTGGAGCTTTGAGGGCCCAATAGAGAGACGTTATGATTATTTTCAAAAATGAATAATAAATGACTTATAATTATCTGAAAATATTCAGTAAACTCCAGTAATGCCTCGTACCTATTCCGGCAATGGATACGGGTAAGGGGTGTTACATTGTCTATTAAGACTGATTGTCCTCATGTGTTTCATTTTTTCAGAGGTGGAGTGGGTAGGTTATGATAGAATTTATTTTATTTCTATTATTTTTTAATTAAAGTTCTTATATTTTAAGTTTGTATGTGAGATTGAGGTTTTCGAATAGTTTGGTGAGAACGAATCGATTGATCCTTGGTGCTTGATATCGTGTTCTAAAACGGTTAACTTTAGTATCGAATTGTGGTGGAATTCAATAATGTCTTGTGTGTTTCTGAAATTGGTCATTTGAAGTATCGTATTGTTACTGAATTATTTGAAATTCTGTATGTTCGGGCATAATTCTGGGTTACCAAGGGTTGGGGATCATTTTGACATAAAAGCATGATTTTTAGGCTATTTCAGTATGGTTTCATGACCACATGAGCAGTCCATATGGTCGTGTGCAATTTGGGAATTTAGGGTTTTTGATGATTTTTGGTACAACATGGCTTGGCCACATAGGCATGTGTCCACACGGGCGTGTGAGATCTTTAGACGGCCGTGTCTCATTTTCTCTTTTTGTTTTGGCACTTTTGGACAGTGAGTTACACAGGCTACTCACACGGCCTGTAACATGGTCATACGAGCGTGTGTCTCCTCCACATAATCGTGTAGGCCTCCACATGGGCGTGTAGGCCTCGACATGGCCTAGACACTTACACACAGCTGGGGCACACGACCACGTGGCCTTATTTTGTAGAATTTCTGTTTTGAGTCATAAACTATCAGTTTTATGTTTCTGTGTAATCCAATCCTCGTTCAAACCTCGGTTAGTGTGTCTAGGACTCGATTTAGTTTGGTTCGTGTATATATGTGCGTTTATGGGCTTGAATTTTATTGCTTGTTTATGTGATGAATAAGTATGAGTTTATTATAATTGTCGTAATTGAATATTAGAATACTAGTGTAATCAAATCTAAATCTGTTCAAACTAGAAATGTTAATGTCCGTTTCTACATGTTGTCGGCATAATGTGTGCATTGTTGCATAGCACTAAAATTTTGGGATTTGGTTATGAAGAGAAGGGTGATAGACTTAGTAGTTTTGACTGCGATACTTTTGTATAGCTGTTTACCGCACTATCCTATACGTATATCAGCTCAGTTGTATACAGTTATTCAAGTGGCATAGTTCCACATTGTGGTTTGTAGGGTGGATGAACCTATTATGGTTCTATATGGTGTGCATGGTTGGTAGGCCCTTTTGTGGTGTGCTAGATAGACGAATTGGTGTTTGGTTGGTAAGGTGGGATTTTGACTTGTGCATCTGTTCGCATCTGAATATACGTCTGTTTTTCAGAACATTTTGTCTCTTTGTGTGAACATTTTGTTATTGACAATATAGTTAATGTCATGTAATATGTTCTGATTATTGCATATGATTAGAACATCATTTATGTGGTTTGATATTGTATTTGACATACCGATTGAGATTTTTGTAAATGATATTTTTATATATATGATTGTTTGAAGTATTTACTGTGTCACCCTATTTTTTTGCCATCTGTTTATGTTTTGGGCTCACACTAAGCTCGTATAGCTCATCTTTGTAGTGTTTTTCCTTTCAGGTACATTTTGTGTTTTGGAGCTGGACTCGGCATAGCGGAGGTCTCAGAGTTCTTTGATTGGTTTGATTTCAAATAATGTTATGATAAACTATTCGAATTATGCACCTTTGTTTTTGCATATAAGTCTATGTGTATTGTGGTTTGGGGATTTTTAAGTTACTTTGGAATTGTTCAAAAACACTGATTTTATTTATTCCTAATAGTTCTTAAACGTCTGTTATATGTGTTTTCCAAAAACAACTACGTATCACTTAATATACTAAAATTACAAAGCATAAGGGTTTAGTGAAGAATTTTCTATGGTTATAAATGAGTTTTATCTCCGCCACTTTGGTTGGCCAATGTAACTCCTGGAATTCTGTTTAACTTCTAGGCTGGGTTTTGGGGTGTTACATAGCTTACCTTATGGTCATGTGTTCAATTCCCTATGTGAGCAAAATGGAATTAAAAAAATATTTTCCCCCACTTTTCTCTCCCTCATCCTTTCCTATGTTTCTTTTCTCCTCTAATCAGTTCTTTTTTTTGATACTGTTCTTTTGTTCCTCTTTTTTTTTTTGCAATTCGATCGTTTGGAAGTTTGATTATTCTGTCGATTATTTTGAAGTGTCTTTGGATTCTTCTCTTGTAGCAGTGGGTTTTTATCAAATATTATTCTCATTGGTTTGTTGATGGAAGATGTTTTGTATGCTATTCGTTTAAGTTTTTAGGTGAAGTTGGCGAGGCAACTAATCCTCCAGCATCCTAGGATCATTGGTGGGCTACTAATTCCTTGAAGGTGAGAAGTTAGTTTGATTTTTGATGTCGAATTCTTTTCTTTAAATCTCGATGTTATTTTATTAATTATCTATGAATCGGGTTTGGGAGTTGTATCAATTAGTTTTTATTTGATGTGTTTGGGTTCTAGAATTCTCATGAGTGATTTTGCATCAGAAACGTACTAGGAGTGTAACAAAAACCTGAGAAAACAGCAAACTGTAAAAGTTGAAATAGAGGACTGTTGATGCATACGATTGTGTGCTAGGCCATGTGTGACACATGGCCATGTGAGAGGTCAATTGGGTCATGTGGGCCATACGGAAATGTGGGGCCAAAATCTCAAATTATACCTTAGGGCCATAAGTGACACTCGAGTTAAACGTAGGCTTTTCGTAAGGCCCATATGACATAAATTAAGCATTTCAACATGATCTTTGATGTTCTATTAGTGTGAAATATTGATATGTGTATGCATAGTTGTTATGATGTTTGCTTGGCATGATCTGTATTAAGGTAAGTCTGATCTATTTTTCATTGATATGATCTATGGCATGTATATTCTAATATCTGATAAACTTTTTATGTGCATTGGGGGTGTGATTTGTGTTTTGGAGGAAGTGTGGAAAATTTAATTATCTACTGTATTTGGTGACTCAGCCACATGTTTATCTGTATTTGGCGATAAATTGCCTATTAATTCAACAGTAAGCTGCAAATATTCTAAAAAGTGTCATACCGACACTAAGTGGTGTGTAGGACTGGATGAGTATTTAATACCCTATATGGTGTGTTGGGATGGTCAGAGATGGTGTATAGCAGATGGGGGTAGGAATATAAATCTACATCTGATATGTTCTAACATTGTTTTCGTATTTGAGTTATGTTTGAAATGATTTCTGTTGGTTTTATGATATGTTAAACACTAAATTCGAAACTCATTCTCTGTTTGGTTGTTACTTTTAGGTAACCCTCAGACTTTTCTTTGGTATTTACAAAAAGAACTAGTCTATTCTATTCTGAAAAATTTGGACTGTTTAAAGTTTGGATTTTATTTTGATTTCTGTTTTAAAGTACTACAACATAATTTTTATGATACTCACTATACTTGCAAAACTATGGTTTTCAAACAACAAATCGCATTTTACAAAATTGAGTTAGATTAAGAAACCCGTTGCTAATCTAAATGTTTAATATATATAAATAATTAACGGTTTCATCAAATTGGTTAAGAAAGAAATGATTGCTAATAAACTGGATTTTTACTTAGTAATAGTTAGCGTCAACCTTACAAATCAAATGGCTTCTGGGTTTTTCAAATGTATTGCAATAAAATCACTAGATCTGGCCATAACGTCTAGGCTGGGTTTGGGTTGTTACAATTCACGTAGAAAATTACGTCTTAATATATTGTAACATGACACTTTAGAAAATGTAGTAATTCCAGTAAGACAAGCTTTATGGTTTTCATCTATAGCTCGTTATTTTGTTCAATAACAAGTAAAAATAATATTAAGTCAGAATATTTCTTAACTTTTTTCACGGTATTGCTATCGTAGGGGTGCGTTTGAAGCATGAAAAGTTGAAAAGTATTCTCTAACAAGTTCTTATCAATAATATTCTTCTCACATAATTTTAATTGTTAACTAACCATAAATACTATAGAATTATACTCACTCATAATTTTAAAATCTTGCAACTTCAAGTGTATTTAATCATAACAAGCTTTAAAAAAAACTGTCATATTACAATGGCCATATCTTTCTCTCAGATTATTCCACAACTTGGATCTTTCAGTCAAATATTCAACTTTCAACCCTTCATGGGGATATGACGAAAGAAGACGACGAAGATAGTCACAACTAATTTAATAGTCAATCAAGTATTTATGTAACGCCCCCACGCCCGAGACCATCATCGGAGTCGAGCTTGAGGGGTTACCGAACATAATTTATCAATTTAAGAACTTCAAATCATTTGTTTCTACATTCACAGCTTTCTAGCCACTCGCGTCACAGTTACAAGAAAAATCATATCTCGAGTTACGAAACTTGAAATCAAGATCCGTAAATTTTCCCTAAATCTAAACTCATATATCTATTTACTAATTTTTTTCTAATATTTTTTATTGGGCCAATTAGTACAGTTTATTAATTAAAGTATCCCCTATTTCAGGGTTCGACTGCTCTGACCTCTGTGCATTACGAATCAGATATATCTCTATACAAAATTTAAATGACTATGAGGTTTGTTTCTATTAAAACTAGACTCAATAAGGAATCTGTAAATATAAATAAAAACTTCTAATTATTTTAGTAAAATTTAGCATGAATTTTTAAAGTCAGAATAGGGGATCCAAAAATCACTCTGGCCCTATTTCGCAAAAGTTTAAATATCTCATAAAATATAATTTATATTCCTGTTTTGTTCAATCCATATGAAAATAGACTCATTAAGCTTAAATTTCATAACTTACTCATCATTTATTTCTATTTATACTATTTTTAGTGATTTTTCAAATTCATGTCATTGCTGCAGCAATATTCTGTTTTAAGGCAAGTTTCATCTTTCCATGAATTTTTATGAACTAGATAACCTGTTAAACTTCCATGATATCAAACATGATCTAAATTAGCCATCACCATGACTTATCAATATCAAAAATTTTCTCAACCAAACATGGCCATATCATAAAATTATTTACACAAAATAGGTATATTGCTATACATGCCATACTTAAGTAGTTGTACAAGCCATTTACCAAGATAAAAGTCCTTTGGATAGTGTGATCGAACTTTCGACCTGTCCCGATTCCTGAGCCGACTTGTTCAAAAATACAGTGAATGAAAAGGAAGGAGTAAGCATAAATACATAGTAAGTTCATATGTAAATAACAAGTAACATAACAATACAAATATACCAAACAACTTTAGCATGGTACCACCAAAACATATATCACATCTTTAAACATCATTCATCATCTTACCACCTTATCGTTGTTGTATCTATTTTCAACCCGAGGGTTAAGAACATACCTGTACAAAGTGCCCATTTCACAACACTTACCAAAACGTCGCTTGCATCTTAAGTGTTCTTCCATTTCACTAGAAATTTCACCCGTTGAACACATCGGAATATAACTCGGATACATGGATAATTTGCACATAAGTGCCACATATGTAATCAAGAAATCATGTAACCCGCCCCTAAGTGAACTCGGACTCAACTCAACGAGATCGGGCGTTCGCATCCATAAGTGAACTCAGACTCAACTCAACGAGTTCGGATGCCTAGTTACATTTCACGAACTCGGACTCAACTCAACGAGTTCGGACATTCGCATCCATAAGTGAACTCGGACTCAACTCAACGAGTTCGGATGCTCAACCATCCTAGTGACATGTCACTTGTATCCTAATCTATTCCTAAGGTTCAAACGGGCTTTTTCCCTCGATCTCAGATTTTCCGTCTTCCATGGAATATTGGAATCGATACTCGGTAGCAATTCATATTTATCAAGTAGTAAACATAATTTGCATATTACTCAACATTAACCACAAAGCATAATGTTTCACGATTAAAAATCAGGATATCATATAATTAACATTAATAACTTAAAAATAACATTTATGCTACATTATTTACACATGAACTTACCTTGGTACCAAAATATAAAGATTTTGAAATTTAGTCCACAATCTTTTCTTTTCCTCGATCACGACTTGAATCTCGTTTTTCTTGATCTATAATACCAAATTAATCTTATTTAATACATACATTTATCAAAACAGCATTTAATACGAACTTCAAAAAAATTACACTTTTTCCCCTAGGCTCGGGAATTAAACTTTATTCCTTATTCTTATGTTTTATAACATGCTGATCACTTTTCCCTTCTATGGCAACATCAAATTCTCTCTCTAACATATACTTGTGACTATTAGGTATTTTTGCCGATTAAGCCCTTTTACTCGTTTTCACTAAAAACCGAGTAGCACAAGTTGTCTAACATAATTCAAACCCCATATTCTATCATAAAACATCAAAATACACAAATTTCACCTATGAGTATTTTTCCAAATATAAACCCTAGGTTGAATTATTGCTAGCATAAGCTTAATCGAGCTTCCGGGATTCCAAAAACGTAAAGAACATTAAAAACGGGGCTTGGAATCACTTACTATGGAGCTTGGAAGCTTGAAACAAACCCTAGCTATGGAGAACCCTTGAAATTTCGGCCTAATGAAGAAGATGGACAAAAATTGGCTTTTAATTATGTTTTTAATTCATTTTAATAACTAAATGACCAAAATACCCTTACTACTAAACTTTCTAAAAATTCCTTCCATGTCCTAATTTTGTCCATGAACTTAAAATTGGTCAAATTGCTATTTAAGACCTCCTCATTAATATTCCAAAACAATTTCATACTAAAAACTTCTAGAATGCAAGTTTTGCAACTTATTCGATTTAGTCCCTACTTTCAATTTAAGCACTTTAGGCATAGAATTTCATCACGAAATTTTCACACAATCATGCAATCATATCATAAACATCAAAATCATTGTAAAATAATTATTTCTATCTCAGATTTGTGGTCACGAAACCACTATTCTGATTAAGCCCTAATTCAGGATATTACAACTCTCCCCCCTTTTAAGGATTTTCGTCCTCGAAAATCTTACCGGTAAACAGGTGTGGGTATTGGTTTCTCATAGTTTCTTCAGGTTCCCATGTAGTCTCTCCTACCCCATGCTTTTTCCACAACACTTTTACAAGTGCAACACTTTTATTTCTTAGTTGTTTGACTTCTCGAGCTAAAATCTTAATCGGTTCTTTTTCATAAGTCATATCCGGTCGCAGTTCAATTTCTGTCGGTGAAATTATATGTGAAGGATCTGAACGATACCGACGTAACATAGATACGTGAAACACATCATGAATCTTCTCTAATTCGGGTGGTAACGCTAGCCGATATGCTACCGGTCCAACTTTTTCAATTATTTCATACGGTCCAATAAAACGCGGACTTAACTTGCCCTTTCGTCCAAATCCAAGGACTTTCTTCCATGGAGACACTTTCAAAAATACCTTATCACCAACTTGAAACTCCATTTCCTTTCGTTTCAAATCCGCATAAGATTCTGTCTATCTGAAGCAGCTTTCAAACAATCTCGAATCACTTTCACTTTTTCTTCGGTTTCTTTTATTAAATCAACTCCATAAATCTGATTTTCCTTGAGTTCAGTCCAATACAATGGCGTCCGACATTTACGACCATATAATGCTTCATAAGGTGCCATCTTCAAACTTGTCTGATAACTATTATTATAAGCAAATTCTACCAACGGTAAATACTTTTCCCAACTACCTTGAAATTCCAATACACAACATCTGAGCATGTCTTCAAGAATCTGAATTACTCTCTCTGATTGTCCATCAGTTTGTGGATGAAAGGCAGTGCTGAAATTTAACTTTGTACCTAATGCTTCTTGCAACTTTGCCAAAACCGTGAAGTAAACCTCGGATCTCTATCCGAAATGATTGACAAAGGTATCCCATGAAGTCTAACAATCTCTCGGATATACAATTCAGCCAACTTATTAAAAGAATAATCTGTACGTACCGGAATAAAATGAGCCGATTTAGTCAGTCTGTCAACTATTGCCCAGATGGCATTTTTCTTCCCTGGAGTTAACGGCAACCCTGATATAAAATCCATAGTAATCCGATCCCATTTCCATTCAGGAACCATAATAGGCTGGAGTAATCCCGAAGGTACTTGGTGTTCAGCTTTCACTTGTTGGCAAACTAAGCACTTTGATACAAACTCGAAAATATCTCTTTTCATTCTACTCCACCAGTACATTTTCTTCAAGTCATTATACATCTTCGTACTGCCCGGATGAACCGCTAAACAACCATTATGTGCTTCATGCAAAATCTTTTGAATCAACTCATCATTTTTCGGTACACAAATTTGATTTTTAAACATCAAACAACCATCAGAACCGATTCTGAAATCTGATCCCGTATCAGCTTCACACTGTTTTCTTTTGGCTAGCAAATCTTGATCATTTTTTGAGCTTCAGAAATCTCTTGTAAAAACATCGGTCTTGCTCTTAACTCTGCTAGAATCGAACCGTCATCTGAAATTTTCAACTGAGTGTTCATAACTCTCAAAGCAAACAACAACTTTCTGCTTAAAGCATCGACAACCTCATTCGCTTTTCCTAGATGATAATCGATAACAAGCTCGTAATCTTTCAATAACTCGAACCATCTTCGCTGTCTCAAATTCAAGTCTTTTTGTGACATCAAGTATTTAAGACTTTTGTGATCGGTATATACTCGGCACTTTTCACCATACAAATAATGTCGCCAAATCTTCAAAGCAAATACCACCGCAGCCAATTCCAAATCGTGAGTAGGATAATTCTTCTCATGAGGTTTTAACTGTTTCGAAGCATAAGCCACCACTTTTCCTTCTTGCATGAGTACACACCCCAAACCATTTAGAGAAGCATCACTATACACCACAAATTCTTTACCTGATTCGGGTTGTATCAACACTGGTGCTTCAGTTAATAACTTTTTCAATTCTTTGAAACTCTGTTGACATTCTTCCGTCCATTCAAATTTAACATCCTTTCGAAGTAGTCTAGTCATAGGAGCAGCAATTATAGAAAATCCATTTACAAACCGCCGATAATACCCAGCTAGCCCCAAGAAACTTCTAACTTCAGTTACGTTTTTCGGTGGTTTCCAATCAACAATGGCTAAAATTTTACTAGGATCAACCCGTATACCATCACCTGAAACAATATGACCCAAAAATCCAACTTCCTGGAGCCAAAATTCACTTTTACTAAACTTAGCATACAGCTGCTTATCTCTCAAAGTTTGCAAAACTATCCTCAAATGCTTAGGATGCTCTGTCTCATCTTTTGAATAAATTAAAATATCATCTATAAACACCACAACAAATCTGTCCAAGTATGGCCGAAATATGCGATTCATTAAATCCATAAACATAGCAGGAGCATTTGTCAACCCGAATGGCATAACTAAAAATTCATAATGACCGTACCTTGTTCTAAAAGCAGTTTTAGGCACATCTGACTCTTTTACTCGCAGCTGATAATACCCAGATCTCAAGTCAATCTTCGAAAACCATGTCACTCCTTTTAGCTGATCAAACAAATCATCAATTCTCGGCAACGGATACTTGTTTTTGATTGTCACCTTGTTTAACTGCCGGTAATCAACACATAATCTCATAGAACCATCCTTCTTTTTTACAAATAACACGGGAGCACCCCAAGGTGAAAAACTCGGTCTCACAAAGCCTTTATCAGTCAACTCTTGCAACTGCGACTTTAATTCTTTCAACTCTGTTGGTGCCATTCTATATGTAGCAATCGAGATCGGAGCTGTTCCCAATATTAAATCAATACCAAATTCTACTTCCCTGACTGGAGGCAAACCCGGCAATTCTTCTAGAAATACGTCCGCAAATTCACACACAACCGGCACTGATTCAACTTTCTTTTCAACTTCTTTTGAATTAATTACATACGCCAAATAAGCTTCATAACCCTTTCTCAATATCTCTGAGCCGACATCGAAGAAATCATACTAGATAATGCCTCTGATTTGTCTGGCTCAACCCGCAGAATTTCACCACTTTCACACTTTAATTCTATAACATTTTCTTTGCAATTTATTATAGCATCATGCAATGTCAACCAATCCATACCCAAAATAACATCAAATTCATCAAACGGCAACAACATCAAGTCGGCCGGAAAGTAATGACCCCGAATCATTAAAGGACATTTCTTGCTTACTTTATCAACTATCACGCATTTGCCTAACGGGTTCGACACTCTAATCATAAATTCTGTGTTCTCAACAGGTATATTCATACTAGACACCAGTTTAATGCATACGTATGAATGAGTAGAACCAGGATCAATCAAAGCAATAACATTAATATCATAAAGAGAAAATGTACCGGTAATCACATTGGGTGAGGAAGCATCTTCACGCGCTTTAATAGCATAAGTTCTAGCTGGAGCTCTTCCCTCAGATCTAACTGCTGCATCTCTAGGTACATTCTTACTGCTTGTTTCACTTCCAGCTTTTCTCGGATACCTTCCCCTCGAGTTTGCACCACTAGCTTTTACACTCTGAAATTTTTCTTTTTCAGCTCTCTCTGGGCAGTCTCTAATAAAATGATCCGGAGAACCACATCGAAAACATTCATTTGCTCTGCACGGACCAAAATGATTTCTACCACACTGCTGGTACTCGGGTTTAACAAATCTCAAGTTCCCTACACTGGCTGCAGAAGTATTCTGAGATTTAGGACCCACATTCTGCTTCTTAAAATTTCCATATGATTGCCCAGCTGAAACTTGGGAACGAGGATTCATATTTCTTGACTTTCAGGGTTGCTGTGAAGGTGCCTTACTCATTGGCATTTTCTTCCAATTTCGTGTCTCAGCCTCTACCTTCCTCTTCTCTTTAAGTAGTTCTTCAGCCTTACAAGCTCGATCAACTAGGACTACCATTTCTTTCAGTTTAAGGATCCCGACAAATACTTTAATGTCTTCGTTGAGCCCGTCTTCAAATCGTCGGCACATCTTGGCTTCTGCAGGAACATATTCCCTGGCATACTTACTCAATCGAACAAACTCTCTTTCATATTCTGAGACTGTCATATTACCTTGCTTCAGCTCAAGAAACTCTTTACATTTCTGATCAACAAATCTTTCACTAATATATTTCTTCCGAAACTCTTCTTGAAAGAATTCCCAGGTTACCCTCTCTTTCGGTACCACCGAAATCAAAGTCTTCCACCAATTATAGGCTGAATCCCTCAACAAAGATGTAGCACATTTCAAACATTCTTCAGGTGTACAAGATAATTCATCAAATACCCGGATCGAATTTTCAAGCCAGAACTCTGCTTTCTCTGCATCATCATCAATATTTGCTCTAAATTCTTCAGCCCCTTGTTTACGAATTCTATCAACGGGGGTTCTGTGAAATTTTATGATATCCACTCCTTGAGGCATTGGAGGCATAGGTTGAGGAATTGGGGGAGGTGGGGGAGGTCGTACATTTGGGTTCGTACGAACGAACTCAGTGTACCATGCACTCATCATTTGGAGAAAGGTTTCCCGATCCCTTTCTCCTCCTCCCTGACCAACAGTAGGAGGTGGGTTTTCAGTTGGCGCTGCCCCTTCAGCCGGAGCTGGCGCATTACTCTTTACTTCATCTGCCACAGCTGGATTAGGATCCATTTACTATATAAAAATCATTTAAAAAGGTCAGAAGTCGTCACACTATCACAATTCATACATATGGCATGTATAGCAAAATCCGTGCATACAACACGTAGTCCAAGAACCGACTAAACCTGCTCTGATACCACTAAATGTAACGCCCCCACGCCCGAGACCATCACTGGAGTCGAGCTTGAGGGGTTACCGAACATAATTTATCAATTTAAGAACTTCAAATCATTTGTTTCTACATTCATAGCTTTCTAGCTACTCGCATCACAGTTACAAGAAAAATCATATCTCGAGTTACGAAACTCGAAATCAAGATCTGTAAATTTTTATTGAATCTAGACTCATATATCTATTTACAAATTGTTTTCTAGAATTTTTTCTTGGGTCAATTAGTACAGTTTATTAATTAAAGTATCCCCTGTTTCAGGGTTCGACTGCTCTGACCTCTGTGTATTACGAATCAGATATATCTCTATACAAAATTTCAATGACTATGAGGTTTCTTTATATTAAAACTAGACTCAATAATTAATCTGTACATATAAATAACAACTTCTAATTATTTTAGTAAAATTTAGCATGAATTTTTAAAGTCAGAATAGGGGATCCAGAAATCACTCTTGCCCTATTTCGTAAAAGTTTAAATATCTCATAAAATATAATTTATATTCCTGTTTTGTTCAATCCATATGAAAATAGACTCATTAAGCTTCAATTTAATAACTTACTCATCATTTAGTTCTATTTATACTATTTTTAGTGATTTTTCAAATTCATGTCATTGCTGCAGCAATATTCTGTTTTAAGGCAAGTTTCATCTTTCCATGAATTTTTATGAACTAGATAACCTGTTAAACTTCCATGATATCAAACATGATCTAAATTAGCCATCACCATGACTTATCAATATCAAACATTTTCTCAACCAAACATGGCCATATCATAAAATTATTTACACAAAATAGGTATATTGCTATACATGCCATACTTAAGTAGTTGTACAAGCCATTTACCAAGATAAAAGTCCTTTGGATAGTGTGATCGAACTTTTGACCTTTCCCGATTCCTGAGCCGACTTGTTCAAAACTATAGTGAATGAAAAGGAAGGAGTAAGCATAAATGCTTAGTAAGTTCATATGTAAATAACAAGTAACATAACAATACAAATATACCAAACAACTTTAGCATGGTACCACCAAAACATATATCACATCTTTAAACATCATTCATCATCTTACCACCTTATCGTTGTTGTATCTATTTTCAACCCGAGGGTTAAGAACATACCTGTCCAAAGTGTCCATTTCACAACACTTACCAAAACGTCGCTTGCATCTTAATTGTTCTTCCATTTCACTAGAAATTTCACCCGTTGAACACATCGGAATATAACTCGGATACATGGATAATTTGCACATAAGTGCCACATATGTAATCAAGAAATCATGTAACACGCCCCTAAGTGAACTCGGACTCAACTCAACGAGCTCGGGCGTTCGCATCCATAAGTGAACTCGGACTCAACTCAACGAGTTCGGATGCCTAGTTACATTTCACGAACTCGGACTCAACTCAACGAGTTCGGACATTCGCATCCATAAGTGAACTCGGACTCAACTCAACGAGTTCGGATGCTCAACCATCCTAGTGACATGTCACTTGTATCCTAATCTATTCCTAAGGTTCAAACGGGCTTTTTCCCTCGATCTCACATTTTCTGACTTCCATGGAATATCGGAACCGATACTCGGTAGCAATTCATATTTATCAAGTAGTAAACATAATTTGCATATTACTCAACATTAACCACAAAGCATAATATTTCACGATTAAAAATCAACATATCATATAATTAACATTAATAACTTAAAAATAACATTTATGCTACATTATTTACACATGAACTTACCTTGGTACCAAAATATAAAGATTTTGCAATTTAGTCCACAATCTTTTCTTTTCCTCGATCACGACTTGAATCTCGTTTTTCTTGATCTATAATACCAAATTAATCTTATTTAATACATACATTTATCAAAACAGCATTTAATACGAACTTTAAAAAAATTACACTTTTGCCCCTAGGCTCGGGAATTAAACTTTATTCCTTATTCTTATGTTTTATAACATGCTGATCACTTTTCCCTTCTATGGCAACATCAAATTCTCTCTCTAACATATACTTGTGACTATTAGGTATTTTTGCCGATTAAGCCCTTTTACTCGTTTTCACTAAAAACCGAGTAGCACAAGTTTTCTAACATAATTGAAAACCCCATATTCTATCATAAAACATCAAAATACACAAATTTCACCTATGAGTATTTTTCCAAATATAAACCCTAGGTTGAATTATTGCTAGCATAAGCTTAATCGAGCTTCAGGGATTCCAAAAACGTAAAGAACATTAAAAACGGGGCTTGGAATCACTTACTATGGAGCTTGGAAGCTTGAAACAAACCCTAGCTATGGAGAACCCTTGAAATTTCGGCCTAATGAAGAAGATGGACAAAAATTGGCTTTTAATTTTGTTTTTAATTCATTTTAATAACTAAATGACCAAAATACCCTTACTACTAAACTTTCCAAAAATTCCTTCCATGTCCTAATTTTGTCCATGAGCTTAAAATTGGTCAAATTGCTATTTAAGACCTCCTCATTAATATTCCAAAACAATTTCATACTAAAAACTTCTAGAATGCAAGTTTTGCAACTTATTCGATTTAGTCCCTACTTTCAATTTAAGCACTTTAGGCATAGAATTTCATCACGAAATTTTCACACAATCATGCAATCATATCATAAACATCAAAATCATTGTAAAATAGTTATTTCTATCTCAGATTTGTGGTCACGAAACCACTATTCCGATTAAGCCCTAATTCAGGATATTACAATTTAAGCATAAGTATCATGCTTCAATGATTGAATCTTTCTCTATACTTTTCAATATGAGATCCATTACAGTGAATGTCTCTAGAGGATTATTCATTAACCATCACTAATTTTGTTACTTTTAATATTGATATATTATCTCTTCTGAAAATTTCAACTAATTTTGTACTACCAATTAATGCATTAATATTGGTTTGTTTTTCTACCTGCAAAGATAATATTTGTTGTTACATTGTTAGGAATAGATATTTTATTTCTTAAAGAAAATTAATAGATTTTGAACAAAATATTTGGGCATACGACATGTATGTGACCAATGATCTCTCATATCACATTGATAAAATAAGTTATATCTACCATTTGAAGGGTTATATTGAGAACTCTTAATGTTCTTTTATTTATTACCAAGTTTTCATTTCTAGTGGTTATTATTATGCCACTTATCATGTCAATGATTATATCCTTAGTGTCTTAATAGATTATTTATTTAAAGAGAAACAATATCACAAGAACTTATGTTTGAGCTGACAATTAATATTTATAAATATTTGCTAAGAAAAGAATATGTACTCAAATATAAAGCAACATGGTATTAATACATTCTAGAAAAACTCATTCATTTAATATATTAAAAGAATATTATTAATATTATATTGAATTAGTTTTTCCAAATATTATAAGACATTAAAAAACAATTTGAAAATAATATGTTCATTAATAAACTTTATGAGTCTATCAATATTCAATAATATAACTTAATAAGTTTGACCAGATTTAAAACAAATAAAAAACAATAATCGTACCTCAATTAAAAGAAAAAACCTCGAATCTCCTTACCAATCTAATATTTGCTTAATAAAATCCAAGATTAAGAATCAAAACCAATGTTGAGATCAAATCTTTCACCATCCTAGGAAAGATAAAAATAAAACAAATTAATCATGAATTAAAATTAAATAAATCTAGATATAAAATATTTAAAAGATAACTTCTTGTAAATCCTTGTTTGAATTCCTCTTCTTGTGATTATTGACTTTGTTATCTTCTCTCTGCAGGGATTGGGTTTATAAATTTCTTGACGCCAAATAGTTATAATTTTTTATTAGCAGAGTGGTTAAGGAATGTTAGAAATTAGGAGACATTGTTTCAATTCCTCCCAGTGGATGCCTTTGTAACACCCCAAAATCCAACCTAGAAGTTTCAAGATGGTTCTCGGAGGTCACATTGACCACCGAAGTGATCGTAAAAGATTTTCCAAAAGAACTGTTTGAAATTAACCCTAACATGGCTCATTCAGATTTAGCTAACACATTTGACATGTTATGTTTTGAAACAATAATCAATTGGTGTTAAAAAAATTAAGAAATACAATCCCCGGTTTCGAAAATTTCGGTCCAAGTAACAATTTATGAAAAACCGCAATAAAACTTATAATTAATTACAATTCAAAAATTAAGATTTGAAGAATCACTTTATTTGATTAATTCAAAGCTGACCCATTTGAGACCTCTAGCTGCCAAGTCTAGCTGCAGAACACGAGAGTACCTAAAAAGGGGAAAACTAAGGGGGTGAGCTACATGAGCTTAGTGTGAGTCCAAAACTAAGCGAAAGATGCAAGAGATGAAGTAACAAACCAAAAATACCCACAACCACGAAAATTCGATCAACCGATCAGATACAGGAAGACTTTCCATCAATCATACAAAATGGAAATACAATTTTCCAAATACACATGTTATTTAAACACACAAATTAAGCTTATTACCAGATACCATCCATTTCAGAACGCCCAACATTCAGACAAACAAACATGTATTTTAATGCAAAATGTATGCAACAAGTAAAAAATAATCCCACCCATCCAATGAAACACCTTGATAACGTAGAAATATACCAAAAACACACATAATTTCAAGCCATTCCACAATAATTGACCCTTCGATTGGTCAATTTCAAAAACACATATTATGTAGAATTTCACAGAAACAAGTCAGAAATTCGATAACAAAATGGAAGGGTCTCCGAACATACACCTGAATTCATGATTAAAGCACCCAAAATCATTTTACTCGCTCTACCAAGCCGATTCAGAGACCTCAATTACAGGCACAACTAAACTATAAGAATTTAATTTAATCAACACAATGAAATAAAAGCAATTCCTCCATTAAAACAAAAGACAAAACTTACTCGGTTTCGAAACAAATCAAATAGAACACTAGAGCCCAATCAATCAACAATGACGATGATAAACTCAGAATTAATTTGAGGAACAGAAGAGAAAAAGAAGAAAAGAAAATCTTGAAATTGAGAAACAAAAGGAGAAGGAAGAAAACCTCTAGAGAGAGGAAGCAAACATGCTTTCTTTTTCTCTTTTGAAAAATTTCCTATAACCAAATTAAAATAAAAATAAAAATAAATAAAGAAATACTCAAAACTTAAAAGCTACAAAAACAAAAAAAAATCCTCAAAACGCTCAACACTAACACATAACCAACCACCAGACCAATAGGACCATTCTGACATTAGAACGTGAAAACAAACACAATTGCTTAACCTATGCCCTGACCCTAAACACATACCCTAAAACTTTTAACCCCAACTTTGGGGGTGTTACAACTCACCCCTCCTAAAAGAAATGTCATCCCAAAATTTCCCACTAACAGAACAGTTGTCTAACACAAGTTCTACCACTGCGCTCCAGCTGTGCACTCTAATCCTAATGCACCACCGTGCTAATCTTTGAAATCTCATACACATACCTTGAACCTTCAACCACTAAACCAAATCATTTACTGCTCTATCACACACACAAAAATATTATGCCCTATTCAGAAAGCCAATCTATTCACACACAGTTGAACACAAAATCAACAGTATTTCGCAGCCATAGCTGACTCAATACCGACAAGGACACTCCCTAATCCGATGTTCTGTAGACCCGCATCTGAGACACTCTCCCGACTTTTACCAATAGTTTCCCGGATGGCGCTTCTTACAGTGCCCGCAAACTGAAATATCCACGCCACTACTAGAACCTTCGGCATTACCTTTACTATCACTCAAATGCAATCTCACATGCTTTGTAGACCGAGGCTTCAATCTAGCATTGAACACATTCTCTAGAACCTCTCTCACTACCCTAGTCAATGCCTTAGTACCAACCTCCGAGTTATCGCTACCCAAAGTTGGCGGAATCGCATTAACTTTGGACTCCCGTACAAACACACATCCTAGAGAAACTAACGGCTCCTCGAGAGTCTCACTAGGCTGATCCTCACGATCTTGCTTACCACTAGAATCCATAACGATCTTCAAACTATTCTCCTAAGAAGGTCTCAATATTAAAATCAAATACAATATAAATATTATTATTCTAATATGATAGAACTAATCTTACAATCCCAAAAGTTCTGCACGTACCAACATCGGAGTCTCAGACATTTTGTTTTCTCAAAATCAATAAAAGCACATATCATTTTAAAATAATGTGGTATAGTTTATCAAAACTTTTTTTTACATAAACACGGGAGCAAACGGATACGTAAAAACACAGGCTAAGTTTTTGTAAACTTGGATCTAATACCACTAAATGTAACGCTTTAAAATCTAACCTAAAATTTTCAGACAGGATCTCGAGGTCACATTGACCACCAAAGTGATCGTAGAAAATTTTACAAAAAAACTATTTGAAATTAACCCGAATGTGTCTCACTCGGATTTAGCTAACACATTTGACATGTTCTGTTTTGAAACAATAATCAAATGTCATTAAAACAATTAAGAAATAAAATTCCCGATTTTTAAAATTTCTTTCCAAATAATAATTTATGAAAAACCGCAATAAAACTTATAATTAATTACAGTTCAAAACAGTTCACAAATTAAGATTTGAAGAATCACTTTATTTGATTAATTCAAAGCTGACCCATCTGAGACCTCCAGCTACCAAGTCCAACTATAGAACACGAAAGTACCTGAAATGGGGAAAACTAAGGGGGTAAGCTACATGATCTTAGTGTTAGTTCGAAACTAATCGAAAGATGCAAGAGATGAAGTAACAAACCAAAAATACCCACAACCATGAAAATTTGATCAACCGATCAGATACACAAAGAATTTCCATCAGTCATACAAAATACGAATGCAATTTTCCAAATACACACGTTGTTTAAACACATAAATTAATCTTATTACGATACCATCCATTTCAGAACGCCCGACATTCAGACAAATAAACATGTATTCTAATGCAGAATGTATGCAACAAGTAATGAATAATCCCACCCATCCAACTAACACCTCTTCGACCACCCTGCACACCACATAGGAGTTAACCAAGCCTAACCAACCATGCACACCACATAAGACCTCGAAAGGCCCTTCCATTAGACGATATGCAATTGAGCTGGCATATGTATGGTATAGTGCGGTAAACCGCTGTAAAAATGTACTGCAATTGAAACTACCAAATCAGATCAGACTTCTTTCCTTTCGTAACCAAACCCAGAATTTTATATGCATATATGCAAATAGATCACTAACAGACTTACAGAACAATGTACACAACTTACAAACAGTTATACATTAGTCAAACAGAATCAGAGGTGCACAAATTCAATCAACTAGATTCAGAATAAATTACAACAGCACTTAATTGCTTGAGAGGAAACTAACTTGATGATTGAATGTATGTGATAGGGAATTTATACTGTGCATGTTTGGCATGAATATGTTTTATGGTTGTATACAAAAGAACCGGTAAGTTTACCTTCTTGTTATCCGAACTTACTAAGCATGTTAATGCTTACCCCTTTTCCTTTCCCTATTTTACAGAGCTCGTGGACTCGTGAAGTTTGGAAGATGATTGGAGTATTGTCAACACTATCAGCTTATCTTGCTTTGGTATATAGATACCTTTACTTTGTTACAATGGCATGTATAGGCTTTTGATTATTTTGTTATATGTGTCATTGATTAGCCAATGTAAGGGCTTGAATGATATATCTATTCATTTTGTGTATGGCCATAAGACATGGCTCATTTTGATGTAAGTTGTAACTTACTAATTTTTGCATGTTGGTGTTTAAATGTTCATGTGATGGTTAAATGTGGTATATCATGAATGGACATATGGAATGTGGCCAAATCACTTGGAGATGGTTATGTCATAATTGGCAATGAGTTGTAAAATGAGCCAAGACCAAATGTGTTTGATGATATGGTAATCCTTAATTTAAAGAGGATGATCTAGCATGTGTAAAACCAATGAGATGAGGTTAACATGCAATAGATCATTGAAGGTAGTCATTGGGCATATTTAGGCCCTGTTAAATACCATAGAAGTTCACAGATGTGTATGGATGTTGAGGGTGACCATTGACTTGGATTGTAGCCTCCAAAAAGGTCCACACGGATAGACACATGGGCTTGTGTCTAGGCCGGGTGTGACATACGGTCAGTTTCATGGGCGTGTGATATGGCCGTGTGTCCCTTGCTCCTAAAAATTTTTAGGTCAGCATGTATGGTAGTAAACACACAGACAGAGACATGGCCGTGTGTCTCAGCCGTGTGGAGGACATGTCCTAGCACATGAGCGTGTGTCTTAGACGGTGCCCTTAAATGCATGATGACGTCATAAACCGAATGCTCATGTTTTTGGACACAGGTGATGACACGGGCGTGTCTAGGCCGTGTAAAGGACACGGGCTAGGGACATGGGCGTGTGTTCGGCTATATGAAAACCCTTGGAGGTTCGTAATGGAAAATAGTTTCAATTAAATCCATACGGGTAAAGGATACGGGCATGTCCCAAGCACACGGGCGTGTGCATTGCCTTCACACGGGCGTGTAAGGCTTAAACCTAGAAATTTTCCTAAGATTTTCTTAAGCTCTCAGTATAGTCCTGAACCATTCTTAATGCATGTTTTAGCTCTCGTAGGTCCATAATAGGGACACTATATTATGTTTTATTGGTTTTAATTTGGAACGAAATTTTATAGCCTGTGATTTTTTAGAAATGTCATGTTTGTGTATGATAATCCCCCGTACCTTATCCCAATCTCAAGTACAGTTTAGTCGATTCTAGGACTAACATAGCATGTATTGAGTATAGCTATACATGCCATTATACAAGTTATGATAGTGTGACATCTCCTAACCATTTTTAATTGTATTTGAATATAGTAAATGTCTTCCAATCAAGCTCAAGATGAGTCTGAGAAAGCCGAGAGCCATGCTCTAGCTTCTGTTCAATGAGCTACTGCTGGCAAGAATTGCTTTCTTCGAGATGATGGATGAATGGTTTGGAGATTACTTGAGAAACTGTCCCAACATAACACGGCCTCCTCCACTCCTTGCTCGGTTCGAGGAAAAAGTACCACAAGGCATGGCACCCGTGAGAATTGGTAAAGCCCCAATGGACAAACTTAGAAAATACGGGGTTGAAGAGTTTAGAGCTAAGGTTGATGATGATACTGAACGAGTAGAGTTCTGGCTCGAGAACACTACACGAGTTTTGGATGAGTTGTCATGTACGTCTGAAGAGTATTTAAAGTGTACTGTATCTCTTCAAAAAGATACTGCATATCACTAGTGAAAGACCATAACTTCAGTGGTACTGAAGGAAGATATTACATGGGAGTTCTTCCAAGCTAAGTTTAAAAAGAAATACATCAGTCAAAGATTTTTATACTCGAAGTGACAAGAATTCCTGTAACTCAGAAAAGGAAATAAGACCATGTCAGAATATGAGAGGGAATTCGTAAGGTTAAGTCAATATGCCAAGGAGTGGGTCCAAGCAGAGATGGAAATGTGTAAGCGCTTCGATGAAGGCTTGAATGAGAAAATTAAGTTGTTGATCGGGATCCTTGAGATACAAGAATTTGCAGCACTGGCTGATCGGGCCAAGAATGTCGAAGAGCTAAACAATGAAAGAAAGCAAGAAAAGAGAGAGGCTCAAATTTTGAATAAGAGATCTAGTGGCAGAGCACACTCTTTTCCCACAAAGAAATCAAAGAGTCAACAAGAGCGCTCCACTGCATCGGTGGGATATTCGGGCAGAACAAGAAGCTCTAAGCATCACAACCTCCAGTCTTCCTCCCCGAAAGTAACTAGCGTGGGAAGTGTGGATGATCAAAAGCTGAGGTGTGAAAACTACAACAAATTCCACTTCGGTGAGTATCGAAAGAGGAGTGGTGCATGCTACAGATGTGGTTCTCTTGACCACTTCCTTAAAGACTGCCCGGAATGAGTTGATAAAGAGGTGGATCTATCCCTAAAGTATAATGCTCTTACTTCCCGAGATAGACCACCCTGACATCCTGGAAGTGCAAGTGGTAGTTGAAATGTTGCCTTGGACACAACTGCAAAACCAGAGACTCAGACCCCGGTGAGAACTTGTGCGATACGCACTAGAGAGGAAGCCTCTGCTCTTGATGTCATTACGGTTACATTCTCTCTTCATGATGTACATGTTATTACCTTGATTGACCCAGGATCGACCCATTCGTACATTTGCATGAAATTGGTGTCTAGCATAAACATGTCTGTAGAACTTACAGGTGTCAAACCCTCTAGGCAAGTCGGTTTTAGTTGATAAAGTCTGTAAGAACTGTCCCTTGATGATTCAAGGTTATTATTTTTCGGCTAACCTTATGTTATTGTCATCCAATGAGTTTGATGTAATACTTGGCATGGATTGGTTTACCCTCCCCGATGTGATAGTAAATTGTGGTAATAAGTATATTGAATTGAAATGTTCAAATGGTGAAGTTTCTCCGAATTGATTCAAGCGAGTTGAATACATCATCGGATGTGAACTCTTCAATGAAGGCTCAAAGGTATATGAGAAAAGGATATGAAGCCTACCTTGCTTTCGTGTTGAATACTAAAGAATCTAAGTTGAAGTTGGAATTAGTATCGATAGTATGCGAATACCCAGATATGTTTCCGAAAGAATTGCCTGGTTTACCTCCTGTCAGAGAAATAGAATTTGGTATCGAACTAGTACCAGGAACATCACCCATTTCTATTTCCCCGTATAGCATGGCACCAACCGAGTTGAAAGAGTTAAAAGCATAGTTGCAAGAATTGACCGATAAAGGGTTCGCAAGACCAAGCTTTTCTCCGTAGGGTGCTTCCGTATTATCTGTTAAGAAGAAAGATGGTTCGATGAGACTATGTATAGATTACCGACAACTCAACAAGGTAACCATCGAGAACAAGTATCCGTTGCCGAGAATCGATGACTTGTTTGATCAATTGAGGGGAGCCACTGTGTTTTTAAGATAGTTCTGAGATACGACTACTACCAGTTGTGAGTAAAAGAGTCAGATGTACCTAAGACTGTTTTTAGAACGAGGTATGGCCATTATGAATTTCTTGTGATGCCTTTTGGGTTGAAAAATGTACTAGTTGTATTTATGGACTTGATGAATAGGATATTCCAGCCATACTTAGCCAAGTTTGTTTTTGTGTTTATTGATGGCATCCTGATTTATTCAAAGGACGAGAATGAGCATGCAGAACATCTAAGAACGGTTTTACAGATCTTACGGGATAAATAGTTGTATGCTAAATTTAGCAAGAGTGAGTTTTGGCTTCGAGAGGTTAGATTCCTCGGCCACATTGTGTCGAGTGATGGCATCTAAGTTGATCCAAATAAGATATCTGCTATTATTAAGTGGAAGCTATCGAAGAATGTAATTGAGGTTAGAAGCTTTTTGGGCTTAGCCGGTTACTATCGACACTTCGTAAAAGGGTTTTCAATGATTGCGACTCCTTTGACGAGATTGCTGTAAAAAGATGTTAAGTTTGAGTGGTCAGACAAGTGTCAGTAGAGTTTTGAGAAATTGAAGATATTACTGATCAAAGCTCCAGTTTTAGTGCAATCCGAATCGGGAAAAGAATTCTTGGTTTATAGTGACGCGTCCTTAAATGGACTGGGTTGCGTGCTTATATAAGAGGGAAAAGTAATAGCATATGCTTCGAGGCAACTAAAGCCGCACTAGAAAAATTATCCAACACACGACTTGGAGCTAGTTGCCATTGTTTTTACCTTGAAGATCTGGAGACACCATTTGTATGGTGAAACTTATCATGTATTCATCGATTACAAGAGTTTGAACTACTTGATGACTCAAAAGGAATTGAATCTAAGACAACGAAGATGGTTAGAGTTGATTAAAGATTATGAATTGATCATTGATTATCACCCGGGAAAGGTGAGCATGGTCGCCGATGCTCTAAGTAGGAAGTCCGAGTTTGCATTGAGATCTATGAACACATGATTGGTGTTCTCTGATGATGGTTCGATTTTGGCAGAGTTAAGAGCCAGACCGACATTTCTTTAAGAGATTTACGCAGTTCAGATCAATGATCGTGATTTACAGGCCAAAAGAGAACAATGTGAGACGAACGTTGAATCAGATTTCTGGGTTGACTCTAATGGTTTCTTGATGTTTCGAGATAGGGTCTGTGTACCCAAAGATGATGAGCTTATTTGGAAAATTTTTCAAGAGGCACATGATAGTCATCTGTCTATTCACCGGGAAGTACTAAGATGTACAATGACTTAAAGACCATGTACTGGTGGAATGGTATGAAAAGAGATATCTCCGAATTCACGTCGAAATGTTTGATATGTCAACAGGTCAAGGCTAAACATCAAGTGCCTTCGGGTTTATTACAGCCCGTGATGGTTTTCGAATGGAAATAGGACAGGATTATAATGGATTTTGTAACAGGATTGCCGTTAACACCAAAAAAAGAAAGATGCCAAATGGGTTATAGTTGATAGACTAACAAAGTCAACTCTTTTTATTCCTGTACGAATAGATTTCTCTCTTGACAGATTGGCCGACTTGTACATATCTGAGATTGTAAGACTACATGGGGTGCCGTTGTCGATCATTTCAGATAAGGATCCAAGATTCACTTCGAGATTTTGGAAGAAGTTTCAAGAAACCTTGGGTACAAAGTTGAGTTTTAGTACGACATTTCACCCATAAACTGATGGTTAGTCTAAGCGGATGATTTAGACTCTCGAGGACATGTTAAGGTGTTGCGTCCTTGAATTTCAGGGCAGTTGGGAAAAATATTTACCATTGGTGGAATTCGCCTACAACAACAGTTTCCAGACAAGTTTAAAGATGGCACCTTACGAGGCATTATATAACTGGAAGTGTCGAACTCTATTGTATTGGACAGAGCATAAGATAGCCAGATTCTCGGAGTTGATTTAGTCAGGGAAATTGAAGAAAAGGTTAAAGTGATACGTGACTGTTTGAAAGCAGCATCGGATAGACAGAATTCATATGCTGATTTGAAAAGAAAGGAGATCGATTTTCAAGTTGGAGATAAAATGTTCTTGAAAGTATCTCCATGGAAAAGGGTTTTGAAATTCGGCTGGAAAGGCAAATTGAGTCCACGATTTATTGGACCATATGAGATTACCAAAAGAGTTAGACCATTAGCCTATCGGTTAGTTTTGCCTTCGAATTGGAAAAGATTCACGATGTATTCCATGTGTCCATGTTGCATAGATATAGATCAGACCCTTCTCATGTGATTTCACCAATGGAAATTGAGATTAGACCGGATATGACTTATGGTGAATAATCAGTTAAGATTTTGGCTCGGGAAGTCAAACAGTTGAGGAACAAAAATATGGCCTTGGTGAAAGTTTTATGGCATAGACACAGAGTAGAAGAGGACACATGAGAACCTGAAAAAACCATGAGAAGTCAATATCCGAACTTGTTTACTGGTAAGACTTTCGAGGACAAAAGTCCTTAAGGGAGGAGAAATGTAACATCCTGAAATAGAGCCTAGTCAGAATAGTGGTTTTGGAACCACAAATCCGATGTTAAAATATTTTTTTATGATATTATGAATTCTAGGGTATGAACATAAGCATGTGTTAGAGTTTCATGAAGAAATTCTAAGTATAAGGTGTCCAATTGGAAATTAGGGACTAAATTGAATAAATTGCAAAACTTGGGTTCTAGAAGTAATTTGCTTGAAATTGCTTTGAATTATAAATTAGAAGGTCTTAAATAGCAATTTTCCCAATTTCTAAGTTTTTGGACAAAAATGGGCATGCATAGAAAAAAATTTGGAAGTTTTATAAGGAGGGGCATTTTGGTTGTTTTGTAATAAACTTAATAAAAAGGGAAAAAGAAAGCCAAAATCAGCCATCTTCTTCCCCATAACTGTCGAAATTCCTAGAGCTCCATAAGCTAGGGTTTTCAACATTTCAAGCTCAATAGTAAGTGCTCCCTAGCCCCGTTTTTAGTGTACTTTGTAATTTTGAGATCCTCGTAACATGTTCTATCCATTTCTACCCATATCTCAAGCTACGGTTCATGTTTGGAAATTTAACCATGCATGAGATGCTTGTTTTTTGATGATTTATGGAGGAATATGAGAGTTTAAAAGATGGTAAACAACTTATACTAGGTAGGTTTTCATGTAAATGGCTTAAAGGACCATTTTGTAAAAAGTATAAATTATGAGGTAGAGATGTGAAATAGAGGAAAATATGGGCTGGTATGAGCTTAGGATATATTCGGCTAGGCATGGGTAACCAATGAATTTCATGCATTCCATTATACGATCCTAGGGACTAATTTGTAAAAATGTGAAATGTTGAGGCAAAATGGTTATTTTTCTCGGGGATAAAATTTAGGTCTGGTGAATAGTATGAGGTATTAATAATTTATTTTTACTAATATAAGCCCCGAAAAACTAATTCCGGAGGTCGACCGTGGAAAACGAAAGGTTTTGGAATAATTGAAATACGAAACCGAAGCAATTACCAGGTAAGTTCGTGTAACTCGAAGTAAACTTTAAATGTACTTGAAAATGCATATTCTTAAATTTATGTTAATTTAGATATTGATTGCATGACAATCCACAAAATGTGTTAGTGCGAAATGAAAAAGATGACAATTGTCCCGGTTGAATGAAAAAGGGAGATTCGATTGGTAAATTCTTGTTTACATGACATGAGATCCTACATGTGTTGCAGAAAAGGGATTTAGCCCAAACGGGTAATTCGATGATGAGTGTAGTAAGGATCTAGCCCGGACGGGTGTTCCTTAAGTGATCGAATCTTTCAATAAATTTATGAGCATTGTGGATTAGCCTGGATGGGTAATACGATTAAGGACTGAAATTAGCTTGGACTGGCATTTCAGATCCGAGCATATTAGAGTAATTGTCATTGTAAGGGATTTAGCCTATAATTGTAATCCCGACAATACTCCTTGAATTTATGTTATGAGGGATTTGACCTGGATTGGTTATCCCGCCGTAAGAGTGAGGTTCACGAGAGTGTATACTTAAAATGGTCACTAGCATGACTTGACGATAAACGGGATACCCATCGAGATTTTCGAGAAATTCAGCGGAACTATAGTAAGACACGAGAAAGGAAATGTTTGAATTGATGAGCTCACAAAGATTAATGCTATATTGCTTGAGAGGAAACTAACTTGATGCTTGAATGTATGTGATAGGGAATTTATACTGTGCATGTTTGGCATGAATATGTTTTATGGTTGTATACAAAAGAACCGGTAAGTTTACCTTCCTGTTATCCGAACTTACTAAGCATGTTAATGCTTACCCCCTTTCCTTTCCCTGTTTTACAGAGCTCAGGGACCCGTGAAGATTGGAAGACGATTGGAGTATTGTCAACACTATCAGCTTATCTTGCTTTGGTATATAGATACCTTTACTTTGTTACAATGGCATGTATAGGCTTTTGATTATTTTGTTATATGTGTCATTGATTAGCCAATGTAAGGGCTTGAATGATATATCTATTCATTTTGTGTATGGCCATAAGACATGGCTCATTTTGATGTAGGTTGTAACTTACTAATTTTTGCATGTTGGTGTTTAAATGTTCATGTGATGGTTAAATGTGGTATATCATGAATGGACATATGGAATGTGGCCAAATCACTTGGAGATGGTTATGTCATAATTGGCAATGAGTTGTAAAATGAGCCAAGACCAAATGTTTTTGATGATATGGTAATCCTTAATTCAAAGAGGATGATCTAGTATGTGTAAAACCAATGAGATGAGGTTAACATGCAATAGATCATTGAAGGCAGTCATTGGGCATATTTAGGCCCTGTTAAATACCATAGAAGTTCACAGATATGTGTGGATGTTGAGGGTGACAATTGACTTGGATTGTAGCTCCAAAAAGGTCCACACAGGTAGACACACGGGCGTGTGTCTAGGCCATGTGTGAGACACAATTAGTTTCCATGGGCATGTGGTACGCCCGTGTGTCCCCTGCACCTAAAAAATTTTAGGTTAGTATGCATGGTAGTAAACACATGAGTAGAGACACGGCCGTGTGTCTCAACCATGTGGAGGACACAGCCTAGCACACGGTCGTGTGTCTTGGTCGTGTGCCTTAAATGCATGATGACGTCATAAATAGAATGCTCAGGTTTTTGGACACGAACGATGACACGGGTGTGTCTAGGCCGTGTGAAGGACACCGGCCAGGGACACGGGCGTGTGCTCGGCCATGTGAAAACCCTTGTAGGTTCGAAATGGAAAATAAATTCAATTAAATCCATACGGGTAAAGGACACGGGTGTGTCCCAAGCACACGGACGTGTGCATTGCCTCTACACGGGTGTGTGAGGCTTAAACCTAGAAATTTTCCTAAGATTTTCTTAAGCTCTCGGCGTAGTCCTAAACCATTGTTAATGCGTGTTTTAGGTCTTGTAGATAATAGGGACACTATGAATATGTTTGATTGGTTTTAATTTGGAACGAAATTTTATAGGCTCTGATTTTCTTGAAATATCATGTTTGTGTACAGTAATGCACCCGTACCTTGTCCCGGTCTCAGGTACGGGTAAGGGGTGTTACACTACACACCCATTTGAAGGAGGCATAGTCTCGTGTAAAGAAGTCCATGCCCGTGTGAAAGAAAGCACGTGGTCGTGTGACGATAACACGCGCTCGTGTGGTCGAGGGATATGGCCGTGTGAACAGCTCGTGTAACTTTCTGTCCAAATTGGCTAAAATAAGGTATAGGGCAGACATGACTGTGTGAAAGTGTCAAACACCCGTGTGTCCATAGGACATGGTTGTATGTCCTAAACACATGCCCATGTGAAAATCGACTAAAATTCCCAAATTCAGCCAGACGCCCGTGTGGCTAGGTCGTGTGGCACCAAAGTTTGTCTAAAAACCTTAATTTCCCAAATACACACGGCTGTATGAATCGCCCATTTGCAGTACACGCCCGTGTGGACACCTGTATGGTCACGGAACCCCACCGAAATTGGCTGTAGAACATGCATTTGTTGTCAAAATGATTCCCAACCCTTCGTAAAATAGAAATATACCAAAAACACACATAATTTCAAGCCATTCCACAATAATTAACCCTTTCATTGGTCAATTTCAAAAACACATATTATGTAGAATTTCACGGAAACAAGTCAAAAATTCGATAACAAAATGAAAGGGTCTCCAAACACACACCTGAAGCACCCAGAATCGTTTGACTCTCTTTACCAAGTCGATTCAGAGACCTTAATTACAAGCACAACTAAACTATAAGAATTTAATTTAAGCAACACAAAAAATAGAAACAATTCCTTTTTTAAAACAAAAGACAAAACTTACTCGATTTTGAAACCAATCAAAGAGAACACTTGAACCCAATCAATTAACAATGATGATGATAAACCCGGAATTAATTTGAGGAACAAAAGAGAAAAAGAAGAAAGGAAAATCTCGAAATTCAGAAACAAAAGGAGAATGAAGAAAACGTCTCAAAAGAGAGGAAGAGAGCGTTTTTCTTTTTCCTTTTTTCTTTTTGTTTTTGAAAAATTTCCTATAACCAAATTAAAGTAAAAATAAATAAATAAATAAATAAATACTCAAAAATTAAAAGAAAAAAAATAAAACAAATTCCTCAACGCACACATGAGGATTCAAACCCAAAACCCAAAGGTACACTAACACACAACCAACCATTGGACCACTAAACCTATTCTGACATCAAAATGCGAAAACAAACACAATTGCTTAACCTTCGCCCTAACCCTAAAAACATATCCTAAAACTTCTAACCCCAAATTTTGGGGTATTACAACCTTCTTTTATTATTTTCTATCTATTGGCAATTGATTTTATAAAGTACTTGATGCAAAATAACATTGATAATTGAGTGGTAAAGAAGAAGAGTTATGGTTCAAATATTGGTGTGATTTGGGGGATTTTTTTTTGGGAATATACTCTTTGAAAAAAGATTTGGAAGGAAATTATGAAAGAAAAAAATTGAGAAAATCGAGTAGCATGTTGATAACATATTACAAAAAAATGGGGAGCAAAAGAGAACCTATTTTATTGATTAATAGAGATATTTATAGTGTTTCTCCGAAGTCTATATTTATAGATATAAGAATTATTTATGGTATAAAACTCTACTTTTAATAAACATTAAAGTGTTAAGATTTGTAAGGTTTAAAAATTTTAAGATAAAATTTTTTTTTGGAATTTATAATAATTAAGTGTATATTTTTAAGAATATTATTTTGTTTCACTACATAAATAGCATTAATTTAGGTAATAGTTAGGGCATACAAAATTAAATATTTGGTAAGTGAAAACAATACATATAAATAGAAAATGGCTTGTATGTAATGTATATGTTTATATGAAAAGTTAATAAAGAATAATTATTATATAATATATTACAAATGTAAAATGCTATATTCCTTAAAAAACAATATGATTGTCTTTGTATAAGAAAAAGTCTCCTTCAGACGAGAGTTAGTGGATACAAAGTAGATAAGATCATTGCCAATTTGGGTTTTCAGAATTCGCATAGAGTAGAGGCTATTGGTTATTCAGGGGTTATTTGGCTTAGCTGGAAGCAGGATATTTCTGTTGAGGTAATTTGTAATCACCTAAATTTATTGTTGTTCAGATTTTAAAGAGGGATCAATCCCAGGATATTATTATTGTTTTTTTATGGGAGTCTTAACAAAAAAAAAGAAAGGAGGAAACTATGGAAGAGTTTTAGTACAATTATATCACATATTATTAGACTATTTCTCATTTATCTCAAATCAAAAGTAAACTTACCTAGGGGATGACCCTTAAGATTTCGGGCTGCTTAGGTGAAACATCCTAACTTTTTGAATTTTATTAAAGAAAATTAGGTCTTCAAGGGTAATATTGTAGAGGCTATCCAATAGTTTACCTTGAATATAAATGAGTGGAATAAATCTGTTTATGGTAATATTGGCCCTCACAAGAGGCAATTGATAAAGAAACTTGCGGAGATTCAAAAGGAAATGGATAGAATTAGGTTCCAGCGCCTTAAGCTAGTTTGAATTAAAGATTAGGGAAGATTTGGAAAAGATTTTACACCATGAGGAACTGCTTTGGAAACAGAAAGCTCGATGTGATTGTCTATAGTTTGGGGACCAAAATACAATTTTTTTTCCATTCTCACACGATTCAGAGGAAACATAACCAGATTTCTGTCCTAAAAATTGAGAGAGGTGAATGGATTTATAATAAAGAGAAACTTCAATCTAAGGCTCTAATTTTTTCAAGGGTTTGTATGGTGGTCAACATGTTAAGTTGCTAAAGCTCCCTACTAGTTCTTTTCCTAATCTTGATTAAAGAGATATTTTCTTTCTAAATAGAGAGGTTTTGATGGAAGAAATTAAGGATGTCCTTTTTGATATGGAGCCTTTGAAAACTGCTCTAGGAGTTAACTGTTTTCACGCCCTAATTTTCCAAAGTCAGTGGGATCAAATTGAGGGATTCGTATGTGATTGGGTCCGAAAAGTCTTTGCTGGTCAATCTATAAACTAGGAACTCAATAACACCTTGATCATTCTGATCCATGAGATTTCAAATCTTGAAAGTTCTACATATTTTCGCCTTATCAGTCTTTGTTCAGTTCTTTATAAACTTGTCATAAAAGTTATTGCTAATCATTTCAAAGTGATTTTTCCAAAAATTATTGGACAGGAGCAGGCTGGTATCATCACTGGGAGAAATATGACAGATAACATCATTCTGGCTTAGGAAGTAATACATTCTATGATGAGAAAACATAAGAATAAGAGGTGGATGACAATCAAGATTGACTTGGAGAAGACTTACGATAGAGTACGTTGGGATTTTATTGAGGCGTCAATTCGAGCGGTAGGTATTCCTGAAATCTTTAAGAAAGTTATTATGTCAGCTATCACAAATACATCTATGTAGATCTTATGAAATAGAGTCTCGACTCAGAAATTTAATCCGGCTAGGGCATCAAACAAAGTTTCCCTTTATCACCTTATTATTTTGTCCTTTGCATGGAATGTCTTGGTTAGTACATTCATACCTCCATCAATACAAGTAAGTGGAAACCCATTCATCTATCTAGGATAGGAGCTATGCTCTCACATTTTTTGTTTTTTGTAGATGACTTGGTGATTTTTGGCAAAATCGACATGGAACAAACGTCTTTAATCAGGGAGATTCTGGACAATTTCTTTGGTTCTCTAGACACGAGATTAACGTGAACAAGACACAATCTATTTTTCAAAAGGAGTTGATAAAAATTATGAGAAGCTTTTATACGAGACTCTCAGCTTCCAAAAGGTCCATAATATGGAACCTTATTTAGGAGTTTCACTCTTTCAAGAAAGGATCACCAATAACTCTTTGAGATTTATGATAGAAAAGGTTAGAGCTAGACTTCTGCGGTGGGATGTAAGGAAGTTGTCTTTTGCTGGTAGAGTGACTTTAGTTCAATCGGTTCTTCTTGCAATACCCAACTATTTTATGCAGACCATGAGGATCCTACAAAGTGTACGTGAGGAGATTGAATGCTCTATTTGATAGTTCATCTGGGGGAATTCTAAGAGCAATAGTAAGACGACCCTTATTAATTGGTTGTCCGTTTGTCAACCCAATACATCTAGAGGGTTGGGGTTTCGAAGTTGAAGGATCAAAATAGTCTTTTCATGTTAGAATTGGGGTATAACATTTTGACTAATACTATGCCTTATGGGTTCGAGTTCTTAGGACGAAGTACAGGGTAGGGGAAGGCCTTATGGTCACAGAGAGTTACATGATTGTGTAACCTTATATTACAAGGGCATAGTGAGTTACACGGTGTGCATACACAGGCGTGTGAAATAGTCACATGGGTGTATAGAGTAGCAACATGGCCAAGTCCGGAGCTACATAGTCTAGCTTTGTCACACGATTGTGTGAACCCCATTTTGAAAATTTTTAGTTTTTCCCCAAACTTTTTGAATTGTTTTAAGTTGGTCCCTAATTATTTCTAAACTATTTTTAAGGCCTGGTGGGCTCGATTTAAGGCTCATAAGTGTATTTTTGAATTAAATATGAATTATTTGTTAATGTTGTTAAATAATTGATAAACTCGATGATACTTGTTGTTAAATGTTCTAAAATGTATGATAATACTTCGTAACCCTAATCTGACGACGAGAACGAGTTATAGGTATTACAAAGGCAATCTCCTTCAAGGTATGATAACTGAGGAAGGTTCGTGGAATTTAGAACTATTCCATGTCTGGCTGCCAAATGAGGTTTTAAATTGGATTGTTAGCATTCCTTCCCCACACCCTTTTATTGGAGCGGATAGAGTTACTTGGATGGGATCCTTAATAGGCTCTTTCATTATCAAAAGTGTGTCCAATATGGTTAAAGGAAGCTCGTGGAATTCGAGAGATAAAATTTGGAATATAACGTGAAAGTATCAAAGGCCTTTTTCGAACGTTTATTTGGTTGGTTTTGAAACATCAATTACTTACGCAAGTGGAGAGAATGAAGCATGGTATTATAAATGGTGACCATTGTACAATCTGTGTAGTATTTTCAGAGGATGTTATCCATGCCATCAGAGATTGTAGGGCAGCAAAAGAGGTTTGGTTGCAGATTGTTCTGACAGAAAAGCAAACCTAGTTTTTTTTTTGAAATTTGTAGGAGTGGCTTTCATCTAATTTGCATAATAGCCAGACTTCACTTTCGAGGAGGTCACTTGGCCAACTTTCTTTGGGCCTTTCATGTGGCGCATTTGGAAAAACATGAACCTTTTTATTTTTCAGGTAGTGCCATAGAGTGTAGAGGAGATCATCAAAGCTTCATACAGTTGGACAAAACAGTATGTATCCCTTTCCATAAGACACCCTATTATGAGACAAAAGAGAAGGTTCAAATTTGACTGATAGATGTCTAAGACTAAGATCTAATGGTTCAATCACAATAAATTTAGGTTATGCTGCTGTAAGAGGGATTTTCAAAGACTACCACGGAGAATAGATTATTGGCTTTTTTCAACAGTTGGGGAAATGCTCAATTCTTGATGCCGAGTTATGAGGTATTTTGGATGGTTTGTCACTGCTGTAGGAAAAACAAGGAAATGAAGTGTTGATTCAAATAGACAGCTTGGAGGCTAAATTGTCAAAATTTTGGAGTTAACACCCTCAAAATCGACAATAATCAGATGCATACAATACCTTCTGAAGAACGTCATAAATTGCTAATTCAATACATCCCTAGAGAAGATAGTGAAGAAGCTGATCGAATGGCTAAAATAGCCTTTAATAGGAGATAAGGGTTGCATTTGTTTACAAACAATCCTTTTGTTTTAATTTAAAACTAGTTGTATTTGTCTCTTTTCATCAAAAAAAAAATCTACTGGTGGGAAATAAAAATATAGAATATGGAATTTAAATATTTTGGGATAGTAAATTTAAATTGATACCAATAAATGTTAAATAATATTTGGTAAATTAGGATGGTAATTGTAAGTAAGGTCATAATTAATTTTTTTTAAAAATAAGTATATTAATGATTAATGAAATCAGTATTGAATTATTTATTATGATATGGATGACAAAGAGGGATTTTTAGTAATATTTTATATTTATAATAGTAATACTTTTAAAATAATTTGTTTCTTTTTCATATTTATGATAAAATTTAAAATAATATCATATATTTATGATGATATGAAATAAAAAATAAAGTGAAATTATATATGACAATGCATTATATGTAATGAATAAACTTTACGACTTGTACTTTTAATTGATTGTAATTAATTTTAGTATAATGAAAGTGTGGGGTGTGCCTCCCATTTATCGGACATGTTGCAGGCACCTTAGACAAGAATCGACAAGCAACTGAAGTAGGGCCAAAACAGGTCCGAAGTCGGGACAAGGATCGTCAACTTGTCAAGACGACACGATGGATGATGTTGTGACGAGGCGAATGGGACGTTGTAACGTCACGACGTGTTCTCCAATTTGGCAACCACGTTTTAGGCTTTAAACAAGACTTCTTCTACCAGTTAGACTCTGATTATTCTAGGAATATTAAGAATGATTAGAACTCTAAACTTAGCCTATTTAAAGGGATCTTGTATCCCTGTTTTGATATGCCAATCAGAAAGAGCTTTTCTTTGAGGCAACAAGATGTAGTTGCGTATGAGTTTTGGTGAGAGTTTCGTGGTAATTATGTAAAGTGTTTTATAGCCTTTTGTAAGTACCTTATGTAGCACCCCAAAAATTAGGGGGTTAAAATTTATAAAATTATCTTGAATTGAACCCTAGTATTAGTGGTTAAGAGCTTAGTAAAACCCCTAAAGAACCAAGTTTTAAGCCCTACTCTTTGCAATTTTCCTTTTTATTTTTCAGCAATTAGGGATGAAAACCAAGTTAGTATAAGAAATAAATTGGTAGAAAATGACCAAGAAATGGGTAGTAACCCAATGGTTAAGCAATACTCTATCCTCCTTAGTGTCCTAGGTTCAAATCATGCCAATTTCTTTCCATTTTTATTAATTTTGATAGAGTGGTTTAATTACCAAATCAGCCCTCAAAAGTTTGCTTAACCTAGCCATTTAGTCCCTTCCTAATCATAATAGAATTCTAATTTTTGTCAACCTTATTTAGAATTTCTTTTCTCTCTTCTTTAAATACATCTCTTTCTCTTATTTTCCCACTATTCATTTTCATAAATCTTCATCTTCTTTTGCTAGAAATTTTATATTTGAATCTGGAACCCAAATCAACCCTGTTCAATCCATTTTTTGTGTCAATTTAGCAAAACGCCATCAAATTCATGTCTAAACGGGCCAAGATTGACTTGTGAAGTGACCCAGATCAGATTCAGATGTGAGGATCATTGTACGATACCCCAAAAGTCAAATGTGTGTTATTTTTTGAGAAAATCGAAGCAAAATCAAACCTAGCCCAGATCGTAGGCTTAGATCCTTCGACACAACTATGTGGCCCTATTTCTTAAATTTTATAGTTTTGACCCAAAATTTTATGTTTTGATCAGTTTAGTCCCTGAATAGGTTTCACACTATTTTTAGAAAATTAAATTATGCAATTAGGTCCTTAATTATATATGGCATGCTAGAACCCATAAATGGTTAAATTAATGTAGTATTTATGAATATTTATGAATATTTGTATGAAATATAAATTGTATATATGTTTCTTCATATAATTGTTTGATTGTATGAACAATATGACTTAAATTATTGTCGAATTGAGTGTATGAATATTCTTGATTTTGTTACTGATTTCCCATGTGTTAGAACATTAAATGTTACAATATATGAATGCATTAAATTGATTGTATCGCATTGCATGGGATGAGACATTATGATCAGAGGAAGTACATGGTAGTATATCTACATTTAATTGTGCGTTATGTATACACAAAAAAAAGTAGATTCCAATTGTGTCCATTTTACCGTGCAACCACGACCCTCTGACAACCTTTATCTGCAAGTATATTGTGCTTCCATGACCATTGGCAGGTTTTATCTGCATTTAATTGTGTGTTGTGTACAGACAGCTAAAATCGATACCAACTGTGTTAGTTTGCTTTGTGTCCACAGCCATTGGTAGTAAAAACTACAAATTATTGGTGGTATATATCCACAACCTAATGTGATTGGAGAAATGAGCTCTGGGGAACTCTCATTATGGTGTGTAGTGGTGGGGTAGGATTACGGGTGAGCAAAACTTGATTCGACTCGAAGAATAGAAAAAAATTGAATTTTGAGTGAAACGAATCGAGATATTCGAATTATTCGAGACAACTTGATTTTTTTTTTGAATTTCAAGTTCGAATCGAGTTTGGTTTTTGAATTCGAATAATTCGAATAAACCGAATATCAAATTATAATATTTTACATTTTTACCCAAACTCCCAAACCTCTTTACTTTTCCTCAAAACTTTTACTCCCCTCCCATCCCACCCCCTTCTACCCCAACCCACTTCCCCCCAATTTTTTATGAAATTTCCTCCCAAAATTTTACTCCCTGAACCCCCAAAACTTTTTATTTTCCCCTTAAACTTTTACTTCTCACATTTTACTCCCAAATCAAAAATTATAATCATTCAAAAAAATTCTCTAAACCTAAATGGTAATAATTTTATTTATATATACTATTTAATTATTAAATTAAATTCCACATTTTGTACTATTTATATTATTGAATTGTTTAATCATATTGAATCTCTATAAAATTTTCTTAATATTGAATTATTGATAATGTCATAAAATATTTGTGTTAAAATTTTATATTAGTATCAATTTCACATTTTATCTTTAAGATAACTTTTATTAAAAATGACATTTTTTACATTTAATATATTGTTTAATTTCAAAAGACATAGTGACAAGAATCAGAAGATAATTGAAGTAACTAAGCAAGCAAAGATGCTAACCCGTATATAAAAGATTATTAAATAAATTATAAGGGGATGAAAATTAATAACAAATTTGATTACGGTGGGTGATAGTGATTACAAGGACCCAAAATAATTTTTTTTAATTTAACTTAAACAAATATATTTGATTTAATTCAAATTTCATCTCACTCGACTCGATTCGAGAAAATTTCAAATCGAGTTAGGATGAAAAAATAGGATTCGTCAACTTGATTAGCTCGAATTTTTTTCATTCGATTCAATCGAACACTCACCCCTAAGTAGGATCTTTTTGATTAATTGAAATTGTATGACATTTATAAAAACATGTGCATACAAAACTGTGATTTCTAAGAATGATACATATATGTACATGTGTACATTGTTGTGTGATCCGAAATATTGATATGTGTGAAATTAATATAAAGAATTGTTCGATGAAAAGTGTTTCTGTATGATTATTCGTTACACCAATTATTCTTGTGCTGAGTTAATCTGAAATGATGATATTCTGAATTATTATTCGATTATGACCATTTCTGAATTCTGAGAAATCTATAGTGAAATTTTTTGTGTGAAAAACCGTTAATTTGAAGTGTTTCGTGATTGTGTTTGTTCTTGGAATTGTTAAAGTGTTTTGTCTACTGTTTTGTTTCGGTTTTCTTGTGATGGAACTCACACTGAGCTTTCAAAGCTCAGCCCCCTTATTTTCCTTCTTTTTAGTTAACTCGCAAGGTTAGGACGAGAACTCGAAATTCAAAGGGCTCGACTCGGAATATTGATTTCTATATAAAAGTATTTTAGATTGATTATTTTATAATCTTATTTATTTGAAACTATATTGTTATTGTGGCATGGGACTTAGTTTACAGTTTTTACTTAGGCATGCATGACAGTTAAATCATTTAGGCTATTAAAATATGAATTTTGCCAGCCATTTCGGTGGCCGATGTAATATCTTAAATTCGGGTCTAACGTCTAGGCCGAGTTGGGGAGGTTACACCTTATGAGATTTAGGGTTTTATTTATCGATTTGCTCTTTGAGATTTTGAGCTTTGTATTCAGGGTTTTGGGTATTGTACAGTTAGTACTTTTAGGTTTATTTTTTACATATTATACTCTTGTTTGTTTGCTCATTTAGTGAAAAGCAGAAGCTTCCTTTGCCGTGGTTTTTCCCTCTTTGAGAGTTTTCCACATAAAATATTTATGTTCGTTATTCTCTACTTTTACCACTTCATTACATATACGGGTCGATCCCAACAGAAAGAGTAAAATTTTAGTTTGATTTTAATTGATAATATTGTAATATAAAACTTGTATTTTTCTCGATTGTAGTATATATTTATTTAATGGCAAGACAATTATAAGAATATAAGGTAATTTAGTTGATATTTTAAATATAAAACATTTAATACTAATTTTATTTTTTTATTAGTTGGGAATTTTTGAATCATCATATATATGATGATCATATGTTATAAAAACGTAAAATAAGTTTTGTAAATTAAAAAAAAAGTGCATGGATATTGTACATGAAAAAGAAAAATAAGCAATAAATATATTTGAGGACTTCCCATTTAAATTGATTTTTACAGATTTTAGAGTATGCAACTTGTAATATGGATCGTAATTTTGTAATACAATGGTAATTTCCTTAAGTTAGGAATAAATAAAAACCTGTACTTCTCTTTTCATGCTTTACGAAAGAAAATAAGAAAAGAAATTGGTTTGTTGAGTGTGTCCGCAAGTTTTAAGGGGACAAGAGGCGAGACTCGCCTCTCCAACAATACATTATTAAAAATTTCGTACTATTACTCTTCCCTCCACTTTCGGCCAAGCAAATTTGTGCTTAGCCTTTTTTGGCCGACAATAATTGATCTTTGCCAAGGAAATGCACTAAATATATATATAATCTTATGATTGAATCTACAATAATTGATTATGTAGTTTAACAAAATTCTTAATATTTATATATATATATACATATTTTCATATCTTTTTTGACACCAACTGTCTATAGTTCCTTTACAACTTATAAATAGGAGGATAATGTTCTTGAACACACTCAAACTTATGTCTTCCTATATTAGTAACAATGTCAATACTATTTAAGTTAAGACTCAACCGACTTCATCAAATTAATTTTAAATTATCATTTCTTACATCATCAATGGAGAAAATAATTTCACGAGTACTTAAAAAAGTTCAAATTGAAACATTAAATTATTAATTTTTATATTCGAATTTTATATATAAATTATTATACAAGTCTTTTTGAATTGCAATAAATTTTTTATATTATAAACTATTTACTTCTGGAAGGTCATTAGCCTTAAAATTTAGCGGCAAAATTCTTAAAAACGTCTTAGCCCATTGCACCAAGTGCAGATCCAACGCATTCATGTAACTCAAAAGAACAATTAGTCGGCATATCCACAAGTTATTTCCATGATTGCAACATATAAAAAAAATTCAAAATTGAAACAGGTCAGAAATCAAAATTCGAATAATCTTTTAATAATTTTTATATATAATTTGAATATAAAAATTATTAATTCAAATTTTCAATTTAAACTTTTTAAGTCCGAATATTTATAAATTATTAATAAAAATTGAATATATACAAAATTGATTTTTTTCAATTTTTATATTTTTAGAATTTTAATATAATTACTAATAATTTTTTTATAATTTCTAAACTTTTTATAGTTTCGAACTCAGCTGGAACGAATATTGACAAATTATTGTCTAGATTCAAATGACATGGACAACTAATCTACTCTAGATGTTATTTTTATGAATTACTTTTAAAAATTTTTATATATATTTTTTAAAAAAATTGCTGATGTGGAATGACACATGTCATCTTCTGATGGTTGTAATCAGCTAGGTCAACACCTTTAATAGTCAAACCAGTCAACTAACTGTTTTCATTAACGGAAGTCCTAGTAGACTTTTTTTGTCATTAAGAACTCAATAGGGTGCACCTTTTTTAAGGGCTCAATTGATTTTTTTTCCATTTTTTATCAAGGGTCTTTTTGACCTTTAAGCCTTATTTTATGCATTATAGAAGTCAAATTGGAGTGCAACTATGGGAGATGTTTTGTTCACATTACATAAAAATTACAAGTCTATTTAAAGAAGATTTGTTTATTTGTTATGTACGAATTAGAGAGCACTTATTTTCTTCATTAAGAGGAACTTGCTTTTGTGCAAAATACTTGTAAACAAATTATTTCTTGTTCAATTTGTAACTAAATATTCATAAGGGAAGGCTTAACGGGGAGAGTAATCTTAATGAATGTATAGGAGAGGGGTTGTATAAGTGATTTGAATTTAAATCACAATGTTGCATCACAATATTCGTAGTGGATTACTCCTCCAGCAAGGTCTCGTGAATGCAAGAAAGGGTTACGAAAAACATAATCAAATTGTGTATCTATCTTTGTTATTTTACTCTTTCAATTGTTTCTTTAGTTGCAATTTAACTTACAACTAACAAGCAACCCAACATTAACAATTAGTATCAATGCTGCACACCTAACATATTAGGTGAACATCTAGCTATTAAATTGCTTAGAGATGGAAGGAAGCTCGATTTCAAGACCGCTTATGATTGATGGTTCGAACTACATGTCTTGGAAAGCTCACATAAAGGGGTTTATCAAATCTTTAATCTAGAAATCTTGGAGACCTATGCTGACTAGTTGGAAGCCTCCTATTATTGATGTTAATGGTGCAAAAATCCCAAGTTCGAAACCACTTAGACAATAGAGGAGGAAAAGCTTGCCAATGCAAACTCAAAATCTCTTAATTCCATCTTTAATAGTCCAGACCCTTAGGAGTTCAGGATGATATCCAAATGTACTACATCTTAAAAAGCCTGGACAGTTCTAGAGATAACATGTGAAGGGACTTCCATAGTGAAATAGTTTAAATTATAAATATTAAAAACTAGGTTTGAAACTCTTATAATGCTTGAGTATAAATTGCTATATGAAATTTATGTAAAACTATGTGATATTTCTTATCAAGTTTTTGCCCTTTGTGAGGAGTATTGGAATGCTAAGTTGGTTCCCAAGGTGATAAGGTGTCTCTTTGAAGGTTTTGTAATTAAAGTGTTTGTTGTAAACAAGGCCAAGGATATTGATACAATGAGGATCGATAAACTCATTGAGTCCTTGTAAAACTTTGAGATAAATATTTGTAACACCTCAAACCCAGCCCAGATGTTATGGCCAAATCTGGCGATGTCACATTGAAGTGTTTTTCGTAAAGTGTGATATCGATGAAAACCCTTTCTCTATTTAACCTCTTTGTGTGATCTTTATGATGATTCTAAGACGTGTCATTCATTTTCCAAAATGTGAGTCATTGTCAAAAAGTTATTCATATTAAAACTTTATTAATTTTTGAAATCGCCATTTATTGCGGAAGCTCTTAGAACAAGTTTCGTGTTCGTGTTATTTTTGATAAAATATTTATTTATTAAAAACCCGTGTTTTCTTACCACTAGTGATTACGAAACATAAGCACGAAAACAAATCCTAAATTAAGTTAAAATCCAAAAAGCCCTTATTACAATAAAAATACCCCACTTAATAATACTTATAATCAAAATAAAATACGAAAATAATAGCAATTGTGTGGCCACCTCTGAGTCCCCCTCTGCACCGATCCACCTAAGTCTAGGGATTACCTGCGCAGTGAAACAAAAGGGGTGAGTCACGAAAACTCAGTGTGTAATCCCCATGTACAAACACAGATAGCATACAGATAATCACAGTCTGGGCATAAGCCCTTTATCAGTAACAGTGTCAATCCAGTTTGGGCCTTAGCCCATCTCAGTACAGTAACAGTCACATATATGCAATTACAAGATTCCTACCCAACCAGCCTCTACAGTCCATCTCCATCCAATCCTACACTCCATGTGGGGATATAATCAACCTACCCAACCCTACACTCAAAGTAATGCTAAATGCGGTATGCAGCTGAGCTGCTAGTAAATCAGACTCGAGGCCTATCAGTGCACTTCCTTCATATAATATAACCTCTAACCCAATGCAGTGCAATATACAACATCTCATGCCATATCATAATATTATACATGTACTCAATACAGTTAAAAATAGCATGCTAAAAAAAATAGTTATCCATGAATTTATATATGTATACATCACACAAGGGAATAATAGTCATTCAGTTAATTAGGGGTCTAGGTAAGCTTATTGACCCAACAGTAGGTCCACAGTCGTCTCGGACGAGCCATGCAACCTTAGCAGTCAAATAGTGAAAATGGGCCCACGGCCCATATTGCGAGCCCATGTGGGCTCCCATGCCCGTGTGGCCCACACGACCTAAAATGGCCTTGACTGTGTGGATTACACAACTTGGCCCAATAATTTCCACACATCCGTGTGGTTCACCTGTGTAAGGCCTACATGTCCGTGGGGCCCATATGGCCCAATAAGGCCTAGCTCATGAATTCGTGCATGGTCGGCCTCGTTGATCATACGTCCATGTTTAGTCACACGGGCTACCACATGGGTAGCTGCACGCCCGTGTGGTGTCGACTGTTCACACTTTTTGGCTTTTTGCTGTTTACGATGAAGGGTAGTGTTTACACACACTTGGTTACGAGAAGTGCGCACACTGCTCTTGAGCACTCCAACCTATATTCAATCATAACACACCATTAATCACTTAACCATAGGATTAAAACAACCCCTCTTATAACACTTATCCAAAAAGTTGATTGTCACTTGCCTTGATTGAACGACTGAGGCTTTGCACACTTAAACCGTTGTAAAAGACCGATTACCAGCCCTCAAAGATTACCTGCATTCCAACTGAATCTTATTAACCATTATTCATACAACCAGTTTGAACTAACCGAATATTGCACTTACCGAAACTACAATTCCGAGTATAGATGGAAAGAAACTATCGGCCTACACCCAAAACGAAGGCCAAAAGCATACGATACGACAGAGACAAAAGATAGTACAATCGCACCTCTAGTAATAATCGGCAACAAAAGGAAGATGTTTGATAAATTAACTACTACAGCAGAGAGAGAGAGTAAGAAAACAACTGTTGTGCACAAAAATTGATTGGTCAAAGAACAAAAAAAACGGTGAAAAGGGTAGGGTTCACCTACGAGAAAAAAAGTCGATAGCTAGAAGGAAATAAACAAGATGAAAAGAGAGGAATTTACCAAAAATCGAAAGAATTGAGAGTGGGAGAGAAGCAGTATTCGGACAAAGAACAAAGGGAGAGGACGGCTGTTAGAGGAGTAGAGGAAGAAAAGAAAATCGGTAAGTAAGGGAAAGCTGTAGAGAAGAGCCAAGTCAAAATAGACGAAAATGAAAGATACTCGAAAGATCCCCTAGCACAATTCGGCCTCCAAGAAGTGAAAAATGTTGACAGAAACTGAAAATGGAGAGAAAAACCAACCAAAGCCGAAATCCTGAAAGGCAAGAGTTCAAATTCGATACCAACTCTCCCACTACCTTCAAATTCCCATATTTTCCTCCCCAAATCCCTGAAAACCGTCCACTCCTCCCTCAACCACCTAATTTAAATTCCACTACAACTCTTTAGTAGTTCGGGTTGACTAAAACTCCCACACGGCTAATAAACCGTAATTTATACATGTTTTTACCCGATGTTTAACGCATTTTATGGATGATTTCCCATTAGAATTGGTGAATTTGATACTCCTAATGCTTTAATTTCATGTTTTATACTTAGGAGAGCATAGGAGAGCAAAAGGAACGAGAAACGGGCAAAAAATAGAGAAAAATAGGCCAAAGTACGAATTCAACACGGCCTGGACCTCCTCACACTGGAGATCACACGGCCGTGTCAATTTGGCAGATTCGAAGCACGACTCACACGGGCGTGTCCCTGCCGATCCCAAGTTGAGTCCAATTCGAAAAAGGTCAATTTTGAGGGTTTGTAGGCGTTCTAAAGCCTATAAATACACCCTAGAGGAGGAAAGTAAAGGGGACACACGAAGAGGAAGGAAGGAATTACTCGAAGGAAGCCGATTGATCCATCTCAGAAGCCGGAGTCACCATCAAGATTAAAGATCTCCTCTCAATTTCCCTTCAGGAGTTTTGAGTTTTCTTCATGTTTTGTATTCGTTATTCTTAGGAGATGTTTTCCTTTTTAGTTATGAACTAAATCCCTTAAATACCTAAGGGGAATGAAACCTAAGACGAATCTTGTTATTATTTTCTAAATTGTATGATAAATATTTAACTTGTTCTTAAGTATGTGTTCTTAATTCTTGTTTTGATATCCTAGGAAACTGATTCAAGATAAGCTCTTATTCAGAGGAGGAATACACCCAGTCTAAGAGTACATTTGTCATAATTAAGCGGAGTTGTTTGCACGCCTAGACATAGGGTGATAAGATTTTGCTGGATTAGGGTGAAACCTAATAAGGGGATCCATAGATCGAGTTAATGCAACCTTAGGATGTTAATTAGAGAAAAGTCTCAATTATTCAATCTAGGGATTAGACGTTATTAGTCTTGAATAGGGATAATAACATAACTTAGGGATCTCTACGGAACAAGTTAAATGAATAAATCGTCCGATTCGGAGCCAAAATAACAAGTACAGTATAGGTGGATTTTTCCTTAGGTATTGTCTTAATTCAATCGTTTTCCAAAAGTAATCCCCCAATTCCATTCTTTGTGAATTCTTAGATTAGTTAATTAGTTAGTGAAAACAAAACCCCCTTATTCTTAGGCTAGAAAATAAAAAGACAGTCATTACTAGTACTTTTAGTTCCTTTGGGTTCGACAATCCAGTCTTGCTAAAACTATACTACTGTTCGATAGGTACACTTGCTTGCATCACGACAATAGTTAGTTTCAAGAACGATTAATTATAAATATTTAAAACTTATCACACAAAATTGGGCGATCAAGTTTTTGGCACCGTTTCTGAGGAATTAAGATATTAGGAACGCTCAATTTTTATTACTTTAGCCATTTATTTTTCTTGCAATTTAATTTTTATTTATTATTATTATTTATTAATTTTTTTCTCTTGACAGGTTTTTATAGTTTATGATTAGAAGAAACCTGTCAGGACCACTACTTTTTGACGAAGAAATCGATCACACAGTTCGCAGAAACCAAAGAGAAATAAGGCGAAGCTTAAGATACACAGGGAACGAGTAAGAGGACGATACTTAACCCCCAACTGAAGAGATGGCTGAGAACCAAGACAATCAGCTACCTCCTGTAATTGCGGTTAATCAAAATCCTGCTCCACGCACTATGTATGATTATGCTAAACCTTCTTTAACAAGAACTGAATCGACCATAGTTAGACTTGCTATAGCTGCAAATACTTTTAAACTAAAACCTAACACTATTCAAATGATACAACAATTTGTTTAGTTTGATGGTTTTCAGGATAAGGATCCCAACGCTCACTTAGAAAAAATTTTGGAACTATGCGATACATTTAAAATTAATGGTGTTTTTGATGATGTCATTCGTCTTCAGTTATTCCCTTTTTCATTGAGGAAAAAAGCTAAATAGTGGTTGAACTCATTACGACGAGGGTCAATCACTACTTGGGAACAAATGACCAAAAAATTTCTATTAAAATATTTCCCGCTGACTAAAACAGCCAAATTACATAATGACATCTCTTCGTTTGTGCAGACGGACTTATAAACTCTTTACGAGGCATGGGAGAGATACAAGGACTTATTGAAAAGGTGCCCTCACCATGGGTTACTGCTTTGGCTTTAGGTTCAAACTTCCATAATGGCCTAAATCCTTCGACTCGACAAATGGTTGAACCATCAATAATAAAACACCTGAAGATGCTTATGAGTTTATAGAGGAGATGTCACTGAATAACTATCAGTGGCAAGTTATGAGGACAAAACAACGAAATCAGTCGGTGTTTATAATGTCGATTTGGTCACCATGCTCTCTAATCAGGTAGAACTCTTGAATAAGAAAATTGATGGTTTTCTTAGTTCTTCACAGGTTCACCCAGTATTGCAGTGCGAAGCAAGTCGAGGTGGATCAAGTAATTCGGAAAACCAACCTTATGGCCACAACATGGATAACGAGCAGTTAAATTACATGGGTAATAATTCTCGATCTCAAAACAATCAATATAGTAACACTTACAATGCAGGTTGGAGGAACCACCCAAATTTCTCATGGGAAGGCCAAGGAAATCAGAGACCACCTCCAGGCTACCTAGAACCACCCTACCAACAGGAAAAGAAGCTGAACCTTGAAGAGATGCTCTCAAAGTTTATATCGATGTCAGAAAATCATTTCCAGAACACTTAGATAGCACTTAAAAATCAACAAGCGTCGATCCAATAGCTCGAAACTCAGATAGGCCAGCTTTCCAAACTAATCTCCGAACAACCACAAGGTAGCTTGCCAAGTAATACTGAACCCAACCCGAGGGAACAACTCAATGCGATTAATGTTCAATATGAAGAAGGATTTGTTGAGCCAGAGCCAGAACCGAGGCAAGAAACTATGGTAAGCAGAGGTCAAGGTGAGGTAGGTCATAATAAAAACAAATCAGTGAATGTCGAATATAAACCTCGTGTGCCATACTTCAACGCGACAAGGAAAGACCGCTCAGATGAACAATTTGGTAAATTCCTTAAACTCGTAAAAAAATTACACATTAACTTACCGTTTATTGAAGCTCTATCACAGATGCCAAACACAATGAAATTTTTAAAGGAGCTTTTAGCAAATAAGCAGAAGTTGGACGAGGCGTCACATGCAGAGCTAAATGTAGTTTGCTTAGCTATTCTTCAAAATAAGCTACCGAACAAATTAAAAGATCCAGGGAGTTTTACAATTCCTTGCTTAATTGGTAGTTTAGATGTTAATGATGCATTAGCTGATTTAGGGGCTAGTATTAACATCAAGCCCTACAAAATGTTCAAACAATTAGGTTTTGGGAAACCCAAACACCCTAGGATGAGCATTGAATTAGTAGATAAAAGTATAAGATTTCTTAGGGGTATTATTAAAGATGTGCTAGTTAAAATCGATAAATTTATATTTCCCGTGGACTTCATTGTTCTAGACATAGATGAGGATAGCAACATTCCTTTAATTCTAGGAAAGCCCTTTTTAGCAACTACTAAAATGATCATTGATGTTGGCAGAGGTGAACTCACACTCCGTGTGAGAGACGAAACAATCAGCCTTCAAGCTCGCAATTTTGGCAACATATCAAAAATTGAAGGTGACCATTTAACCCATTCTACTAAAACTGACAATATGGTACAACCTACTTTGCAGAAAATGAGTCTGAAGGAAGTACAAGAGCCATTCTCAAGCAATGGTAGAGGACCTATTCATGAAGAACGAAGGCTACAAATCGGGGAGCTAGATGAATGGCGGACGCATAAACCAAGAACGCATGATAAACAAGAACTACGCCAGAACAAGCTCAACACCTTCCCACATCAACTTAAGGTTGGAGATAAAGTCTTATTAGATGCCGCAGATCCTCATATTCTCACTACCATACCGAATAAAGAAATCCTTCTTACGGTACTTGGCATTTTCCCATTCGGTATAGTCAAGGTAAGTCATCCCAAGTTCGGCACTTTTAAGGTAAACAACACCCGTTTGAAACCTTATTTTGATGAGAATGATAGCAGGAATGAGGAGTATAAACTCCTCGAACCATCATGACCATTCAATGGAGAGGTAAGTCGAGCTTAGACTATAAATAAGCGCTTCTCAGGAGGCAACCTGAGCACTAACTGTATTAACTTCTTTAAAATTTAGTCTTCAAAACCTAACTTACTAATGGAGCTCTTGAATACAGGTTTTCCACAGAGACACGGCCAAGCACACGGGCGTGTTTAGGGACGTGTGAAAATAGGGCAACAATTCTCCCAAACATGGGCTACGATAAAATGCCACAGCCATGGACATGGCCATGGTCGAGCCGGCCAAAACAACACTGGCGTGCAACATGCCCGTGTAGAAAAACCGTGGGTGAACCTGTTAAAACAACACGGGCGTGCGACACGCCCGTGTCTAGCACCCGTGGTCAAACCTATTAGATTCACACGGGCATGGGAGAAGCGAACAACGCCAGACACGACCCTGCGACATGACCGTGTGCACCCACATGCCCAAGGAACACGGGCGTGTACTAAACGTTAGACGTGCCCAAACTCAAAATTCGCGAATCACACGGGCTGAAATTGGGGAACACGGGCATGTTACTTGGGCATGTGCCTTAAAATATATAAATAGGCTACACTATTCATTGTCTTCTTCACCCAAAAACCCTAACCCTAGCCGCTGCAAGTCCACACGCCCTCCCCGCCACTCCCGTGCCCCGCTTCCAACTTCATTCCTGACGCTTACTCCTCTATTTTTTAGCATTTGTTCATTCTTTTACCTTTAACTCCACTCATTTTTAATGCTATAATCTTCATGTATCTCACACTATGCTATCATTCAAGTTTCATTTCTTTTAGATTAGTTATCATTCATTCCACATGACATATTTTTATGAAACTCTCATGCCTTATTCACTTATTCTAAATCAATATTCATAGTTTTCAATTGCTTCTTGTTATTTACCATTACAACTCATGCCATGTGCTAAATTTATGCTCTTTATATTTCCATTAAATTCCTGGACATTTTTACTCATATCACCATGCTAGTGTCACAAAAGTATGCCATTGAACTTACTGTTTTAGTTAATTTTAGTAATTGTAGCTGAATTTAAGTTTTTTACTTAAAATTTGTCTTTGTTTTACTTTGACCATTCATCAAGACGACTTGATGAATTTGTAGGTACCATGTCATCTTCACGTGGTAAAAAGGTCGCTGTCCCTGCTTCAAAGAAAAGGAAGGGAGCGTCATCTTCCTCGGGTACTACCGCGAAAGTTCGTCACCCTTTCCTGAGGTTCCCTATCGGGCCCTAAGAAGAACTATTCCAAATACTCCAGGCTCGACCTTTAATTGCGGGCTGTTGCATCGACTGGGCTACTGTAGAACAAGTTCAGTTGGATGAAGCGATCTGGGCCCTCCTAACCACCGACCCTTAGGAGCTTTTCTTTGGGATCATCGAGCTGACGTATCTTGAGCTTACGATGGAATTATACTTCACATTTCATCTTTAGACCGTGATGACGAACTACGATGATCCCGGCACGGTCCAATTTTGCCTAGGCAGATTAGTCCACCAGCTCAGCGTCCCAGAATTTAGTATAGTGCTGGGTTTATATACGGAGGAATTCAAGGAGGAGAATGACTTACATGCTTTCAACTGCCACATCCATCGTTCTCCTTCACGGTGCTAGGATGCACTAGTACTAGGTGGGGCCACCTATAATTCTAGCCGCTCCAAGGTATCGGCTCTCCCTCCATCTCTGAGGTACATACACGCCATTTTGGCTCACACGATTACAGGAAGACGAGAGAGCGCCGGCGTCGTTAACACTCACAACACCTACTTTTTATGGTGTATGCCGCACGGGCATGTCATCGACCTTGCCTATTTCATCACCCTCGCGATTCAGCACCAGAAGGAGCGGCATAGGAAGGGGGTTATCTCCATTGGCCCCTATGTTACTCGGTTGGCTCGACACTTCGAGCTCCTCAACACCGCAACCCAAGAATGATCCTTAACCTTCATTGGCCAGATGTCTCCACAAGGCATCTCGAGTATGCTTAGCATGAGGATGATCGAAAAGCGCCGAGGAATCTACCCTCCTCAATATTGTCTCGCCCAATCTACCGAGGAGGAGGCCTACGAAGACATTCCTGATGATGTCCCTCCATAGCACGAGGACCCACTGTCTTAGCCACCACTATCCTCTCGTCTAGTTCATGCGGTGGCTTCATATGCTGACATCTCTGAGCGCCTCACTCGATTCGAGCAGCAGTGTTTTCAATGATTTGACAACATTGATGCTACTCTACAGTAGATTTGTCAGCACCTCCACATCTCATCGCCAGTCCCACCTCGCGAACCATCCAGCGATGAAGATGTTTAAAAACATTTATTTATTATTTTATGTTTTTAATTTTTATTAAAACTACTTTTTATTAGACTTTAGAATTTTATTTTTTAATCATCAATTTTGGTTATTTCTTTATGAGTAATTATTCATCCTAATATCCACTAAAAAGTTCCTTATTTTATCACAGTTATATAGAGCTCCTAAGGTCATCATCGCATAGGAACTAAAAACTCCACTGGGGAAGGTTCTCTACGACTGCCATGTCCTGATTGACCACAACCATAGCTACCACTAGATATAATATTCTTTTGGCACAGGACTTATGGACTAATGAACCTCTACCACCATCGGAGTATCCTTCTCCACTCTTGTACCAATTACTCTCTAAAACTCTAGCTCGAGGGGTTCATCATACTGGAAGTTTCACTTCTTCCCTTATCTTACTATTACAAATTTATTTTTTCCTATCTATCTTTGTACATTGTGGGCAATGTACATCTTAAGTGTGGGGGGTATTTATTTCATTATCAGAAAAATCCCTGAATGACTGCCTTGTTCTCTTGAAAAGCTCTCATATCATATTTAGGATAAATTTTGATTGATTTATGATTTTGATTGATATATCTTCAATTAAAACATAGGCATTTATGCATTGATTGTTTAAACTTTAAGACATTAGAGAATCAAGTATGATAAGTTGATTTTTAAGAATTTAAAATCATAGGTTGTTTCTCCAAGGTTTAGGTATTACTTTGAGTTGGAATTCACAAGTTCTAAACATCAAAAAGCCATAATTTTTGTGAGATTTTTGAGCCTTTTAAGCATCATTAATTCTTTCATGCTCACTTTTATTATTGCTTTCAGTGCATTAGTATTGAACTGTTATTCTAGAACTTGCTTGATTATGCATGTCAAGACCACACCATTTGATTTGATATGTCAAAATAATTAAGGAACTTAGGATAAACCCACTCATGCCATGAAAAGCCTACCTCCATGATTAACCCTTAGTAAACCCCATTGAGCTAACAAGCCATTTTTTATATTACCATAATATTAACCCTTAACCCATTATTGTTGAAATCCATTAAATTAATTTGATCCCCAATTTTTTGTCGAGATTGGAATTGAAATAGTTGCTTAGCTAAGTTTTATTCTACTTTGTATTTAACTTGTTCTTAAAAAAAATTTGTATACATCTAAATAGTAGTAATCTTCTGAGCTAAAGAAGATAAAATTCCATATTATGAGAAAAGCTCTGTTGTATGCAATTGATGACTAGCCATTTTTCTAGTTAGGCAAATTTTTCAAGTCAATCTCGATTCTAACCTTTTCTTTCAGCTTGTGACCACACCCCCTAACCAAGCCTCATTACAACTCTCTAAAGACCTTTTGATTGATGTATCATCTCAATTTATAGTGGTGGAGATTTGATTTTCATGCAAGCCTATGGTAATAATTTTTCATTATTGACTATTGAGTGCTTCAATTATTGTCCTTAAACACCTCGAGTGATTTGAGTGAATCTTTAGTGAGGATGTGAAACTCTATGATATTCTAAATCAAAGGTAATTACTTAGATGAGGGGAGACACCTATGTTTGCATGATTAAATACTCAAAAGAGAATGTTTGAAACTTTTATGTTCTTTTAGTTGAATTCTCAATGTATGATTACCTATGGATTATTTTGAGATATTATCAATAGAAATTATAAATTGAGAGGAATTTATTTTGACTATGAGTTGAGAATTTTGCTTGAGGACAAGCAAATGCTTAAGTGTGGGGGTATTTGATAAACCGTAATTTATACATATTTTTACCCCATGTTTAACGCATTTTATGGATGATTTCTCATTAGAATTGGTGAATTCGATGCTCCTAATGCTTTAATTTCATGTTTTATACTTAGGAGAGCATAGGAGAGCAAAAGGAACAAGAAATGGGCCAAAAACAGAGAAAAATGGGCCAAAGTATGAATTCAACACGGCCTGGACCTCCTCAAACAGGCAGACCACACGGTCATGTTAATTTGGCAGATTCGAAGCACGACTCATACGGGCGTGTCCCTACCGAGCCCAAGTTGAGTCCAATTCAGAAAAGGCCAATTTTGAGGGTTTCTAGGCATTCTAAAGCCTATAAATACACCCTAGAGGAGGAAAGTAAAGCGGACACATGGAGAGAAAGGAAGGAATTACTCGAAGGAAGCTAATTGGTCCATCTTAGAAGCCGGAGTCACCATCAAGACTGAAGATCTCCCCTTAATTTCCCTTAAGGAGTTTTGGGTTTTCTTTATGTTTTGTATTCATTATTCTTTGGAGATGTTTTCCTTTTTAGTTATGAACTAAATCCCCTAAATACCTAAGGGGAATGAAACCTAAGGCAAATCTTGTTATTATTTTCTGAATTGTATGATAAATATATAACTTGTTCTTAATTATGTGTTCTTAATTCTTGTTTTGATATCCAAGGATACTGATTCAAGATAAGCTCTTATTCAGAGGAGGAATACACCTTGTCTAAGAGTACATTTGTCATAATTAAGCGGAGTTGTTTGCGCAGCTAGACATAGGGTGACAAGATTTTGCCGGATTAGGGTGAAACCTAATAAGGGGATCCATAGATCGAGTTAATGCAACCTTAGGGTGTTAATTAGAGAAAAGTCTCAATTATTCAATCTAGGGATTAGACGTTATTATTCTTGACTAGGGATAATAACATAACTTAGGGATCTCTACGGAACAAGTTAAATGAATAAATCATCCGATTCGGAGCCAGAATAACAAGTACAGTCTAGGTGGATTTTTCCTTAGGTATTGTCTTAATTCAATCATTTTCCAAAAGTAATCCCCCAATTCCATTCTCTGTGTATTCTTAGATTAGTTAATTAGTTAGTGAAAACAAAACCCCCTTATTCTTAGGCTAGAAAATAAAAAGACAGTCATTACTAGTACTTTTAGTTCCTTTGGGTTCGACAGTCCGGTCTTGCTAAAACTATACTACTGTTCGATAGGTACACTTACCTGCATCGCGACAATAGTTTGTTTCAAGAACGATTAATTATAAATATTTAAAACTTATCACACAAAATCGGGCGATTAATGGCCCTAACAGCAAAATAAAACACTCATTGCGCATACCAAAACTCAAATTTCAGACCTCAAGTAACAATAACACACCACTCATCCCCTAGACCAGCAAGCCCTTTCTGACATGTTATACCCATATTTATTTAAAAACCTACTGACTAGAGACAGGGGTTTATCCATTTAAAACAAAACTTTTGCACAAGTCAAGGCTTGAACCCAAGACTTCTCAGACTCTTTCCAGGACACTTAACCACTGAAGCATATATGTATTTATGTAACACAAACATACGAAAATAAATATTAAGGATTTTTGGGGCGTAACAACTCTACCCCCTAAAATAAAATTTCAGCCTTGAAATTTTACCTGATCAGAATAGATGAAGGTATTGTTTTCACATTGCCTCCTCAAGTTCCTACTGGCCTCATCCGAGCTATTATTACACCAAAGAACCTTCACCAGTGGGATAGTCTTCCTCCTTAAAACCTTGACATCACGTCCTAATATCTGAATCGGCTCCTCTTCAAAGGTCAAATCTGGCCTTACCTCTATCTCCTCAATCGAAATAATATGCACGAGATCAGAGCAGTAACGCCTCAACATAGAGACGTGAAACACATCATGAAACCTATCCAACTCTGGAGGTAACTCTAACTGATAGGCAACCAGTCTCACATGTTTTAGTATGTGATAAGGCCCAATAAACCTAGGGCTCAACTTGCCTTTACATCCAAACCTTAGTACCTTCTTCCATGGCGAGACCTTGAGAAAAACGAAGTCCCCCACAGAATACTCAATCTCTCTACGCTTCAGATCCGCATATGACTTCTGTTTGTCTAATGCCGCTTTCAGTCGGTCCTGAATCAGTCTAACTTTATCCTCAGTATCAGAAACTAATTCATGGCCTAGAATACACTGCTCGCCCAATTCAGTTCAACACGAAGGAGTACGACACCTACGACCATATAACACCTCGTAAGGTTCCATATGCATGCTAGACTGATAGCTATTATTATAAGCAAACTCTACTAGCGGTATGCAATCCTCCCAACTGCCTCGTAAATCAATCACGCAACTCCTTAACATGTCCTTCAGTATCTGAATCACCCTCTCTGATTGGCCATCTGTCTGAGGATGGAATGCAGTGCTGAAGTCCAATCTCGCACCCAGAGCTTCATGTAACTTCTTTCAAAATTGAAACATAAAGCGAGGATCCCTATCAAATATTATTGAAACCGGTACCCCATGCAGTCTCACTATCTCAAACACATACAGTTTAGCCAACTTCTACAAAGAGTAATCAGTACGAACTGGTATGAAATAGGCAGATTTGGTGAATCGATCCACGATGACCCATACTGAATCCTTCTTAGTAGACGTTAGGGGTAGCTTACTAACAAAGTCCATAGTCACTCTCTCCCACTTCTAAAGGGGAATTTTAACTGGCTGAAGCAACCCCAAAGGTAATTGATGTTCAGCCTTAACCTACTGGCAAGTCAGACATTTACCCACGAAGTCGGTAACTTCACGCTTAAGACTCGGCCACCAATATAACTCACGAAAGTCTCGGTACATCTTATTTCCACTAGGATGCATAGCATAAGGGCTACTATGCGCCACTCGCAGTATAAACTGCCTCAAATCAATATCCTTTGGTACACAGATTCTTCTATGGAAATAGAGCACCTCTTCGCTATTCAGTCCAAAATCCACAGTATCCCCACTCTCAACCTGTCGGAAACGAAAACCCAATGACTCGTTTTCCATTTTTTTACCCTTAATATAATCCATCCATGTCGGTTTAACTTGAAGCTCAGCCAGCAAGCTACCATTATCAAATAAACTAAGGCGAGCAAACATCACTCTCAGATCAGTCATAGCTCTATGACTCAATGCGTCCGCCACCACATTGGCCTTCCTAGGATTTTATTTGATCGTACAGTCATAGTGTTTAAGCAGCTTAATCCATCTACGCTGCCTAAGATTTAGCTCCTTCTGAGTGAGGAGATATTTGTGGCTCTTGTGATTAGTATAGATGATACATTTCTCACCGTACAGATAATGCCTCCAAATTTTTAGTGTGAATACCACCGCAGCCAACTCCAAGTCATGCGTCGGATAATTCGCTTTATGAATCTTTAACTGTCGAGATGCATATGCTACTACCTTACCCTCTTGCATCAACACACATCCCGAACCAACATGTGATGCATCACTGTAGACAGTGAACTCTTTCCCTGACTCAAGTTGTATCAAGATAGGGGCCTCAATTAGAACCTTCTTGAGCTTCTAGAAGCTCTCCTGCTGCGCATCAGTCCAGTTAAATTGTATACCCTTACATAATAGCTTAGTCAAAGGTGCTGCAATCAATGAAAACTCCTCTACAAAACGTCTATAATACCCTGCTAGTCCCAAAAAATAGCGGATCTCAGATACAGTGTTAGGCGGCTTACAATCCAAAATGGCCTCAATCTTTCGAGGATCAACTTAATCCTTTCAGCAAATACCACATGGCCCAGAAATGTTACCTCTCTAACCAGAACTCTTATTTACTGAACTTGGCATACAGTTGTTTCTCCCTCAGAATCTACAAAATCACTCGGAAATGTTCACCATGCTCATCCTCAGTCCTCGAATACACCAGGATGTCGACAATAAAAACCACTATGAACTGATCCAGATAGGACTTGAACACTCAGTTCATCAGATCCATAAAAGTCGTTGGTGTGTTCATCAGTCCAAACGGCATCACTAGGAACTCGTAACAACAATAACGAGTCCTAAACACTGTCTTATATACATCAATCTCTTTGACCTTCAGTTGATGGTACTAGATTGGAGATCAATCTTACAAAAAACCAAAGCTCTTCGAAACTGGTCGAACATATCATCTATCATTGGTAAGAGGTACTTATTCTTAATGGTCAATTTATTCAATAATCGGTAATCAATGCACATATGCATAGATCTATCCTTCTTTTTAACAAACAAAACTGGTGCTCCCCATGGAGACACACTAGGGCGGATGAACCCATGATCTAACAACTCTTGAATCTGAGTTTTAAGCTCCACAAGCTCCTTCAGTGCCATTCTATAAGGGGCAATGGACACCGGAGCTGTACTAGGCAGGAGCTCAATCCCAAACTCAACTTCATTGTTTGGAGGTAACCTAAGTAGCTTATCAAGAAAGACATCCAAAAAGCCTTTAACCGTTCTAATATCTTTAATAGAAGAAACTCTAGAATCTGAAACACTAATGTAGGCCAAGTACGTCTCACAGCCCTTATGAGCCAACTTCTCGACCCTTAATGCAGAAATCACATTTGACAAGTAATTCTGAAGTTCCTCAACTACCACTGTCTCGTCGTCCTCCACAGTTCTCAGTACTATCCGTTTAGTAGCACAATCCAAGCTCACTCGATGTTTAACCAGCCAGACTATTCCTAGTATTAAATCAAATTCTCTAAAAGGAAGTTCCATCAAATCCGCCAAAAAGATAACCTCTTGAACCTCCAAAGGAACATCTCTGAATAGTTTATTTACCTCATTGACTGCCCCAATGGACTCAGCACAGTAACCTCACTCGTAGCGCTCTCAACCAAGATATCCAAAGTCTTAGACACAATACAAGCTATATAGGAGTGAGTAGATCCTATATCTATCAGTGCAATATAAGGTACATCATAGATAAAGAACGTACCAGTGATAACATCCGGAGCATCTCCATCCTCTCGACGATGTGCAGCATAAACTAGAGCTGGCTACCTTGCCTCGGTATGCCCAACACCTCTGTCCGGTGCTCTATGACCACGGCTCAAACCATTACCACCTCTGGCCTGACCACGGCCTCTCAGTGGCTGCTGAACACCCCTCAGCTGCTGTGTAGTACCCAAACCTGCAACTTGCATCTGATCAGGCTTCTGTGGACACTCTCTGATACGGTGCTCCAATGATCCGCATCTCAAACATGCCCCAGTCCTTTTCCAGCACTCGCCCTGATGTCGTCTTTCACAATCAGCATAGGGCTGCGGTCCAGTAGCAGCAACAAGGGTCCCAACTCTGACTGGCCCATCAATTCCGGCTTTTTTCTTAGTCTTCAAAAAGGAACTCGAGGGATTTGAATCCTTTTTGTTCCTACATCTCTCCTTCTCACTGTTCAGATGCTCAGCGCACTTCATCTCCTCAGCGATCTTCGCCTTATCAACTAATGCAGCAAAATCTTGCTCCCTCTGTGGAGCTATTAGAATCCGTAAACTATCTGTGAGAGCATCCTCGAAACGAACACATCGCTCGTACTCAATTTCCACCATCCCTTACGCATAGAGGCTTAGTGGTAAAAAGTCAGCCTCATATTAGTCCACTGATTTATCCCCCTGTGTCAGATTTAAAAACTCTCTCCTCCGGGCATCCACATAACTAGCACCCACATACTTTACCTGAAATTTCTCTTAAAAATTCCCAGGACAGTCGATGGGGCTGAGTGCCCTCTTTAACCGTAAGCCACTACTGGTAAGCCTCATCTCTCAGTAGTGACATTGCGCCCTTTAGTTTCTGCTTGGGGGTGCATCAAGGTCGTCCATGATCCTCTCTGTGGCTTCAATCCAATATTCAGCCACATTAGGGGAAACTTTAGCAATACCATTGAAAATTTCACCTCCATTAGACCGAAGTCATTCCGTAACTGACCCTCGGCCCACAACACCAGTATTGGGCCCAATGACCCTCTCCAGAATCTATAACATGGCTTAGGACAGCGCGTCATCCCCAGTTGGACGATCATGAGGCCCAGTCTCAGTTTCAGGTGAAGTCGGTGTCTGCCTAGTTTCTACATTAGGCATATGGCCAGATGACGAAAGCCCAGCTCGAGCACCTCAACGGCCTCCGCTCCGGCCTTTTGTACCCCTTCCGCGAGTACCTTTAGTGCTAATTGTCGAATTGTGTTTTATTTGTATTAATAGTTTATGCATCAGTTTACAATTCCAATGTTTATTAACAGATATTTTATGGAAAACAGTATCAGTAATTCAAAGTTCATTTTCGTTGATCGCAGTCTTACTACAATTTTTAGTCTACCCTAACTAGAGTGTTTCAGTACAGTCTAGTTCCTACAGTAGTCTCAACATTTTTTTAAACAAACAATAGTTTTAGAATACTTACAGAATCAACACCGGAGGCTCGGTGTACCACACATTCAGTAAAATATTTCAAAATACTTCAAATCATTTGAAATAGTTGTTTTAAAAATTCCATGTTTTAAAAAAAACCCAAATTCACAGCCGAGTTTTGCAACCTGGTTTGATACCACTAAATGTAACACCCCAAACTTGGCCTAGACGTTATGGTCGAATCTGGCAAAGTCATATTGAAGTACTTTTTGTAAAGTGTGATATCGATGAAAACCCTTTTTCTATTTAACCTCTTTGTGTGATCTTAATGATGATTCTCAGACGTGTCATCCATTTTCCAAAATGTGAGTCATTGTCACAAAGTTATTCATATTAAAAAGTTATTAATTTTAAAAACGTCATTTATTGCGAAAGCTCTTAGAACAGGTTGTGTGTTCGTGGTATCTTTGATAAAACATTTATTTATTGAAAACCCGTGTTACAATAAAAATACCCTAATTAATAATACTTATAATCAAAATCAAATGCGAAAATAATAGCAGTTGTGTGGCCACCTCTGAGTTCCCCGCTGCACCGATCTAAGTCTGGGGATTACCTACGCAGTGAAACAAAATGGGTGAGTCACGAAAACTCAGTGTGTAATCCCCATGTGCAAACACAGATAGCGTACAAGTAATCACTAAGCCCTTTATCAGTAGCAGTGTTAGTCCAGTTTGGGCCTTAGCCCATCTCAGTATAGTAACAGTTACATATATGCAATCACAAGATTCCGTAACATTCCAAAGTTAGGTCTAGTCAGAACAGTGGTTTCGGGACCATAAATCCGATGTCAAAATATTTATTTTATGACTATAATGAGGCCTAGAATATGAAAGTAAGCATGTGTTAAAGTTTCATGAAGACATTCTTAGTGTAAGGTGTCCAATTGGAAATTAGCGACCAAATTGAATAAATTGTAAAACTTGAATTTTAGATGCAATTTGCATGAAATTGCTTTAGATTATTAATTAGAATGTCTTAAAGAGTAATTTTCCTAATTTTTAAGTTTTTAGACAAAAATGGGCATGCATAGAAAATTTTGGAAGTTTAATAAGGAAGGGCATTTTGGTCATTTGGTAATAAAATCAATAAAAAGAGGAAATGAAGGAAAAAATCAGCCATTCTTCTCCCTCTTACTTCCGAAATTCCAAAGGACACCATATCTAGGGTTTCCTCACTTTCCAAGCTCAATAGTAAGTGATTCCTTGCCCCATTTTTAATGTTCTTTGTATTTTTGAGATCCTTGAAACATGTTCTCTCCATTTCTACCCATATTTCAAGCTAGGGTTCATGTATGCAAAATGACCCATGTGTGACATGTTTGTTCTTTGATGATTTATAGGGGAATATGAAAGTTAGATGTGTGTTAAACATCTTTTCTTAAGTGACTTTCATGAAAAACCCCTAAAAGGACCTTTTTGCAGAAGGTACAAAATATGTGGTAAAAATGTGAAATAGAGGAAAACGTGGGCTAGTATGAGTTTATAATACATTTGGCTAGGCTTGGGTAACCAAGGAATTGCATGAATTTCATTTTACGAGCCTAGGGACTAAGTTGTAAAATTTTGAAATATTAAGGGCAAAATGGTCATTGTTCCCAGGGATGAATATTGGTCCGAAATAAGTAGCATGATGAATTAATAATTTATTTTTACTGATATAGACCCCAAGGAACTGATTCCGGAGATCGGTTGTGGAAAACGAAAGGTTTCAGAATAATTGAAATACGAAACCTAAGCAATTACCAAGTAAGTTCGTGTAACTCGAATGTAAACTATCTTTAAATACATTAAAGATGTATGTACATGTATGAATTATAATAGTAATATTTATTGTATGTCAACTCATGAACTCATGAATTAGTAATGTTATGGTAAATGTCGCGGTTGAATAAAAAAGGATGTCTGGTGCATTACTCGAAAATGAAATAATGGTATAAAGGATCTAGTCTGGACGGGTGATCCTATAGTGATCTAGCATCTCGAAGAATATGTTTCCTTTGACAGATTTAGCCCAGATGGGTAATCTGAATAGGATCTGAATTTAGCCTGGACTGGTAATTCAAACCTGAACTCGTAAGAGTATATGTCATTGTAGGAGATTTAGCCTGGACTAGTAATCCCGACATTACTCTGTGAGTTACGTTGTGGGGGATTCAGCCTGGACTGGTAACCCGCCATAAAAGTGAGGTTCACAGGAGTGCATATTTAAAGGATCACTTGCATGATTTGATGGTAAACGAGATATCCATCGAGATTCCAAGAAATTTGACGGGATTAAAATGTTAAATGGGAATAGATATGTTTGAATTGATGAGCTCATCTATGAAGGATGTTACGTTGTACTGGCATGAGGCTAACTTGATGGTTGAGTACATCTGATAGGTAATTTTGCTATAAATGTTTGGCCTGAATATCTTATATGGTTGCATGCTAAATTACCAGTAAGTTTACTTTCCCGTTATCCGGACTTACTAAGCATGTTAATGCTTACCCCCTCTCTTTTCCCTGTTTTACAGAGCTCGTGGACTCGTGAAGATTGGAAGACGATTAGGGCATTGTCAACACTATCAACTTGCCTTGCGTTGGTATATAGATACTTTATTTTGTTTCAATGGCTTGTATAAGTTTTGGTTATTTTGTGATATGTGTCATTTGTTGGCCTATGTAAAGGCTTAAATATTATCCTTTTTGTATATGGCCATAAGACATGGCTCATTTTGATGTAGGCTATGACCTACTAATTGTGCTTGTTTATGGTTAAATGTTCTTATGATGATTAAATGTGGTATATTATAAATAGACATATGAAATGTGGCCAAATCACTTGGGATGGTTAGGTCATAATTGGCAATAACTATAACAATGAGCCAAGTCTAAATATATTTTTGAATGAGATGAAACCCTAAATACAATAAGGATAAATTAGCATGTACATAACTGATGAGATGAGGTTAACATGCAATAGACCATTTATAGTAGTAGTAAGACATAATTAGGCCATATTAAATACCCTTGAAATCTTTAAGTGTGTATGGATGTTAGAGGGTGACCAAAGGCTTGGAAAATAGCCCTAAAAAGGTTCACACGGGCATGTGTCTAGGCCGTGTGTGACACACTGCCAGCCCCTATAGGGGTGTTGCCTGGCTGTGTGTCCCTTGCACTTAAAATTTTAGGTCAGTTTGCATGGTAGTAAACACATGGGTAGAGACACGGCCGTGTGTCTCAACTGTGTTGAGGACACGACCTAGCACATAGGCGTGTACCTTGGCCATGTGCCTCAAAATGAGTGATGACATCATAAATAGAATGTCTGTGTTTTTGGACACGGGCGACCACACCGGCGTGTCTAGGCCGTGTAAGGGACATGGGCCAAGGACACGGGCGTGTGCTCGACAGTGTGAAAACCCCTGTAGGTTCGAAATGGAAAATAAATTCAATTAATTCCACACGGGTAAGGGACACGCCATGTCTCATGCACACGGGTGTGTGCATTACTTCCACACAGGCGTGTGAGGCTTAAACCTAGAAATTTTCCTAAGATTTTCTTAAGCTCTCGGTTTAGTCCCGGACCATTCTTAATGCATGTTTTGGGTATTGTAGGCCCATAATAGGGACACTATGAATGTGTTTAATTGGTTTTAATTTGGAACGAAATTTTATTGCCCGTGATTTTTCATAAATGTCATGTTTGCGAACGGTAACGCCCTATACCTTGTCTAGTCTTAAGTACGGGTAAGGGGTGTTACAATTCCTACCCAACCAGCCTCTACACTCCATCTCCGTCCAACCCTACACTCCATGTGGGGATATAATCAACCCACCCAACCCTATATTCCAAGTAATGCCGAATGCGGCACCGTACAATAATATGCAGCTCAGCTACCAGTAAATCAGACTCGAGGCCTATCAGTGCACTTCTTTCGCATAATATAACCCCCAACCCAATGCAGTGCAATATACAACATGTCATGCCAAATCATAATATTATGCATAAACATATATATGTATACATCACATAGGGGCATAATAATCATTCAGTCAATTAGGGGTCTAGGTAAGCTTACCGACCCAACAATAGGTCCACAGCCCTCTCGGGCGACCCGTGCAACCTTAGCAGCAAATAGTGAAAATGGGCCCACGACCTATATTGCGGACCCATGTGGGCCCACATGCTCATGTGGCCCACACAGCCCAAAATAGCCTTGGTTGTGTGGATTACGTAGTCTGGCCCACTAATTTTCACACGTCCGTGTGGTTCACCCGTGTGAGGCCCACATGCCCGTGGAGCCCACACAGTCCAATACGACCCAGCCCATAAATTCGCACATGGTCGGCCTCGTTGATCGTACGCCTATGTTTAGTCACACGGGCTACCACACGGGTAGCTACACGCTAGTGTGGTGTCGACTATTCACACTTTTTGGCTTTTTGCCGATTTACGATGAAGGGCAGTGTTTACACACACCTGGTTACAAAAAGTGCGCCACCGCTCTTGAGCACTCCAACTTATATTCAACCATAACACACCATTAATCACTTAACCATAGAATTAAAACAACTCCTATTATAACACTTATCCAAAAAGTCGATTGTCACTTGCCTTGATTGAACGACTAATGCTTTGCACACTGAAACCATTGTAAAAGACCTATTACCAGCCCTCAAAGATTACCTGCATTCCAACCGAATCTTATTAACCATTATTCATACGACCATTTTGAACTAATCGAATATTACACTTACCGAAACCACAATTCTGAGTATAGGGGGAAAGAAACTATCAGTCAACACCCAAAACGAAAGCCAAAAGCACACGAGACAATAAAGACAAAAGATAGAACAATCGCAACCTTAGCAATAATCGGCAACAAAAGTAAGATGTTTGATAAATTAACTACTACGGTAGAGAGAGTGTGTGTGAGTAAGAAAACAACCGTTGTGCACCAAAAACTGATTGGTTAAAGAATAAAAAAAAAGATGGCGAAAAGGGCAGCGTTAAGCTACAAGAAAAGAAGTCGACAGCCAGAAGGAAACAAACAAGATGAAAAGAGAGGAATTTGCCAAAAACCAAAAGAATTGAGAGAGGGAGAGAATGAGTATTCGGCCAAAGAACGAAGGGAGGGGACGCCTGTTAGAGGAGTAGAGGAAGAAAAGAAAATCGATAAGCAAAGGAAAGCTATAGGGAAGAGCCAAGTCGAAATAGACGAAAACAAAAGATACCCGAAAGATCCGCTAGCACAATTCGGCCTCCAAGAAGTGAAAAATGTTGACAGGAACCAAAAATAGAGAGAAAAACCAACCAAAGCTGAAATCCTGAGAGGCAAGAGTTCAAATTCGGCACCAACTCTCCTACTACCTTCAAATTCCCATATTTTCCTCTCCAAATCCCTCAAAACCGTCCACTCCTCCCTCAACCACCTAATTTAAATTCCACTAGAACTCTTTAGTATTTTGGGTTGACTAAAACTCCCACACGGCCCTAGCAACAAAATAAAACACTCTATTGCGCATATTAGAACTCGAACTTCAGACCTTAGGTAACAATAACACACCATTCATCCCCTAGACCAACAGGCCCTTTCTGACATGTTATACCCATATTTCTTTAAAAACCTACTGACTAGAGACAGGGGTTTATCCATTTAAAACAAAAACTTTTGCACAAGCCAAGGCTTGAACCCTAGACTTCTGAGACTCTTCCCAGGATACTTAACCACTGAAGCAGATATGCATTTGTGTAACAGAAACATACGAAAATAAATATTAAGGATTCTTGGGGCGTTACAATATTGAGGAGTCTAAAAGGAGTAAAGTGAAGGCCTATGAGTAAAACCCTTTGTTGCAACTAAAAAATAACCTACTATTGAAGATTCAATGTAGCAATTAGCCCTATTCAGAAAGAAACTTAATAGGGCATTCAAGAAGCTGTCAAGGATGAACAAAAAATTTATGATGTGGATCCAAGCTTCAACAAATCAAAAGGGAAGGTTGTAACTAGTGAGAAGCTCCTAAGAAGAGAAAAAAAAACATATAATGTCATGAATGCTAAAAGTATGGAAACATTCAAGCTAAGTGTTCAAGTACGCTAAAGAATAAGAAATTCCTTTGCGTGACCTAGAGTGATGATGATTGAAACCTACAAGCATATGCTAGATAACTACAACCTTTGATATTCTCCTCTGCATATGAATAGATAATTGAGATTGCCATATAGCGATTTTGGTCTGTGGTTTGGTGCTTGCAAAATAGATGGAAAAAGTTTAGAATAAGCGGGTTGCAAGTTCCAATTATTGGCATTATACTCTAGAGGCTTTGGTGCCTCTATATCCTACACTAGGTTGAACAATTTTTTATAACTAATCTTTTTCTCCAAGTTTGTTAAACTTTTCCATGTTGGCATTCCTCCGAGGCACTAAATTCGACTCATCTTTATTATGTAAGTTAAAAGAATTTTGATTAAAAAAATCAGCAATGTCTATACTACCAACCTTGGACACTTCACTATGATATTTCATCACATCATAAACTTTAAATTTAACAATATTACCATAAAATCTATAATAAGTGTACTGTTGTAGGCATCTATTTTGCTTCTTGCAATGCTAAGAAATGATCTTCCTAGAAAAATATTAGAAAAGCTTGATGAGTTGTCATCCTTCATATTTATCACATAGAAATCAATAGGAAAAATTAACTTATTAACGTTAACCAAGATGGCTTCCAACACCCTTTCTAGGTAGATTATAGACTTGTCCACCAACTAGAAGATATCGCCTATTTCTTTTAAAGAACAAACATTAAGGAAGTTGTAAATACATAAAGATATTACATTGATGGATGCACCTAAATTGTACCGAGCCTTCTTAAAACCAACATTACCTATTTTACATGGAATTGAGAACATACCTTGGTCCTTACATTTAGGGGGTACTTTTTCTAGATAACAGCAAAAACATTTTCCTCATACTTACTTTTTTCAAACTAACTAGCATTTTATTGTTACTGAAAAACTCCAAAAAAATTTAATGGAAACAAGTAGTGGTATGTTTATTTAGACCTTGCAAAAAGCTTTAAGGATTTCTTTCTCTTCCTTTAATTTTTTGTTATCGACATAGATAATTGATGCCTGGTATACACTTTCTTTACTTTTCCAAAATTTCTTTTAACAAAATCATCAATTGAACAATTTAATAAAATCCAATAAAATAATTTCCAACATTTTCAATGGCTTAATGGCATTAAAAAAATCATACCAAATTGTCCTCTAAGTGTTTGAACATGAAAATTACATAAAAAAAACCCTGACGTAATTCATATGGCTATTTTTTCCATCCATATGGCATTTAGGCAAAAACACATTTGTTAAGATACCTTTTCCTCTATCTAGATGGCTAAATTTCTGCCATCTAGTTGACCCTACAATTGCCAACCCAAATAATACTAACCAATGACACTTCATTTTTAAAACATTATCAAAGTTCATTCAAAATCAAATTCATCTAGAAAATAGGGTCAAATCAAATCAATACAACTTACCTTGAAAATCTTAAAAAGCATCAACATTACAAACCTAAAAACATAATGTGAAATACACTCGATTTATGTACATGTCATTTCAAACTCTTTTGATACAAATGATACTAAACTAAAATTTTTAAGCCCTTCAAACCTCACAGAAGAATGTGGTCCTTCAAGACATGATCTTTAGAATTTCAGAATGGATCTTCCACCTATATGTTTTAAACCAATAATGTGTTAAGCTCGAAAAGCTTAAGAAGTACATAAAGAAATTTCTACCTTTTCCTATTCCCTTATTAGAGTTGAGTCTTTAAGAAAATTAGATTTAATTTAATTGTGCCACCTATTAGTGGGAATTGAAATATGATATTTTATTTATTCATCACTAAGACTTAAGTCACTTAAGGATGATTTATTTCATTTATTCACTTTTCTAGTTTTAAGGTGTTTTCCACCTATTCCTTTATTTCTCATAGGATGAGCATTAACTCATGTTATTAAGCCTTCACTTCTATTATTCGATTCATTATCATATTCAATCAATTTAACCACTTATCTTCTCTTTCACTATACTATGTTTATAATTTCATTTGAAAATTCATTCATTCTTGTTATGTACTTAATACTTAAAGCCAAGCTCAACTTTACTATCTGACCTGACGCCACTTGTAGTAGTTATTTTAAGTCATTTCTGCATTTAACAAGTTTGTTTTCTAGCATTTTTATAATTAAATATTACATTTTTAGAAGTAGTAGGTTAGGGTTAAAAGTTAATAAAAATAATTTTTTTTACACATTTTCTCTGATTTGGGCATCGTGAGTGACTAATGAGCTAATTAACTGTGTAGAATACAATTTGTGGTCCAAGAATACAAGGAATAATGATCGAAATGTGAGACGAGGAGCCCAACACGCTAACGACACTACCAAAGGCCTAGAACGCAGCCGGCGTTGTGACGAGGAACACCTCTCAGCACGACGACGCAGTGAGGAACTGGGAAGATGTCGCATGGTGTCGACGTTGGGATGAGAGCATTCCCACATCCCGACGATGCGACTTGGTAGGGAAGAAAAAGGACTAATTTCTTTGAAAGACACAATTGGGAAATTTCTACATTTGGACCCTAGCTTTTAGCAGAATATATTATTCATTGGTATCTAAGTGTATCTTGGGATGCTTGGTCACCAAGTAGGTCGTTGCCTATATAAACAACCTTAGGGTCACCGAGATTGTAAACAATTTTAAACTTAGACAGTTTTCTATTCAGTTTTAGTTTTCTTTTCTTTTTCTTTTCCTATAGTCGGAACTTTTCTATTCCTATGTGAAGACAATAGCGAGCAGAGATTGTTTCAAATCCGCACTTCAATATAATTATCAATGAGCATTTTCCTATCTCTTTCTTTATTCTTTTAGTTATGTTTTGCTAACTTGATCAATTAACTGTCGTATGAATATTAGAATAATTTCTTGTGTTTATTTCATATATTGCATGATTCATTTATTAAACTAATAAATTAACAAGTCGATTAATTAAGAACAGAATAAGGGTTCATAATAGGATTAGTTGGTATAAATTATGTGTTCTTAAATTGTTAGACTTGACAACCCTAATAAGTTATCATAGAGGAGACAAGATCGGGAGATAAGTCGAATCGAGTAAATCGTGGATTATCTTGACAGAGAAAGTGAAGTCAGGAGATAAGCGAGTATCCGTCGATTAATTGATTAGTAGAGTCAGAAAGTAATACTAGTTAATTAATACCTAATCCCTATTAAAATCAAAATTCTGAAATTAGTTATTCTTCTGTTTATTAATTAAGAATTTAGTTGGTCATAGGCTAGAGGCTCGTGTTGTCGACACTAGGAATAAGGTTAATTTAGGTTTAATAGTTTAAATAGTTTTAGGTTTAATAGTTTAATTAGTTTAATAAATATATTAATTTGGCTGACACTACTAATTCGTGAACCGATTAAATTATTAATTATTTTCTACAATTAATTTAATATTAATTTCTCAAAATCTGCAATCCCTCAGTTACGATCCTCGAAATACTTAACAGTGTTTCATTGTAACACATACTATATTACAATTTGACCCATACACTTATGGACATTGTTGGTTTAATTCGATATATTTTTGATTTGATATTTAACTATAAACGATAACACGTTTATCGTCGGTCATTGTCTGAATTACTAGATGTTTAATCATTTAATACCATCATAGATTTCTTGCTCAATAGTTCACTTTAGAGCTTACTTTTTATTTTTATTTTTTGCCTACTTTATAACATAAAAAGTTCATTAATATATTCATTATCACCATTTCATACATATCACCTTTAGTAAACCTTAGAAAAATAAAGGTTGGATACTTGGTACTAATCAACCAAACACCTTGAAATACTATTTTAAAAGTGCTACTATTCGAAGACTATAGAAATGGATCCATGATGCACACAAGTGCTTTGCCTTATGTCATTTGTCACAGTAATCGTATCTTATCCATTCTAAAAAGTCTATTAGGGAATTTCACTTTATTCACATTTAAAGCAAGTTTTAATTTCACAAATGATTACATAAGCACTTATTTATAATATCAAGCTTCACATATATAACCAAAATCCCTCTTTAAATGCTCAATGAACAACTCATTGTTACTTCACAACCAATTCACATTTTCACTTTTCAAATAGGTGAATTAAATCGACAATTCACATTGACATATATATATATATCATAGATAAGCATTTCCACTTAGTCAATATTTTGGCAAATTATAATGCATCACTTTACATATATGATCATTTTACCATTCATTTTATAATTATTTCACTTTTTCCACTTTATGGAATTATGAGGCATGTTTTAACAGTTAATTGATTCAACTTTCACTTATCATTTTATTGTATTGAATTACAATATTTATCTTATTTATGACCTTTAATACTATTTTATCACTTAACAACACTTTTTCTCATTATGTTATGGCATCAAGGTTTCCATATCATTTTCTTATCACATTTTGACTTATAAAAAGAAAAAAAAAAGTTATGTTTTATTAACTCTATCAAATTTATTAACTACTTCAAGTCATGGATTGAAGTTTTAGTACACTTACTCATTCCAACCAATAATCACACTAATTATTTAATTTAAAATCATATACTTAACTAATCAAAAGTATGAAAAAAACCCAAGGGTACTTACCATTGGATGAGCAAAAATCATAGTAAAGCTTCACTCTTTTCCTTTTGACCCTCCATATTCACCCTTTTCCATGCTTGAAATATATTTCTTCTCTTCTTTCTCATTATCTCCACCTAACAGATAAACATAACATAAACATTTTTCAAACCATACTCTCTACTTTTCTATATGTTAAAACCTTAAATAAAGATGAAGGAGATGGTGAAAAACATGTCTTCTTTTTACCTTTTTATAAGCTTTCTCTTATTACCTTATTGAAACCTTAAACATTAATGAAAAATATGATGGAGGAAACAAGTTTAAAAATGGATTTCCAAGTTGATTTTTAGTGAAAATCAAGGTGAATGGGTGAAAATTTAGCTTGGATTTGAAGAGAGAGAGTGAAAGAAGTGTTCCCATCTTTTTCCATGGTGGTCAACCAAGTGAGGAAGGAGATGGGGTTTTCTCATATTTTTTCACCTTTTTAATCCCTTTAAAAGTACTAGTCCAAATTAAATTAAAATGTGTGGTCCATATTAAATTGTTGGTTCTATTCTCATCCAGTGACTACAATTAATCCAAAAAATTCAATATTTTATCCACAAACTCAATTTCATGTGAAATAACCAATATATCTCTTTTATGAGAAAATTACATTTTAATCCGTTTTCTCTTATCACATTTCTTTATTTTTATTCACAACAGTTAGCACATCAATTGTTTTTTCATAATTCACACTTATCATCCAAAATTATTAACCGTACATGCACAAATTTGCATTTATGTTGTAACAATTTGGTTTTCAGTGGTGTCAAAAAGTATTGTTTCGAAATCCTATTTTTGTAAACGTGCTCTTAAATATTAAATAGGAATAATTAAGGTGGTAATATATAGATGAATTGAAATTTGGTTAAGTAATTTAGCCAAAATTTTGGTTAATTAAGGCCTAGGGACTAAATTGTAAAAAGTTTAATTGCTATAGGTTTTTTAATTAGAAAAAGGCTTGGGGGCTTAGATAGAAATTATCCAAAGGAATAAAATGGGTAATAAACCAAATTTAAATAGAAGAAAGCGGATTGTGATGTTGGATGCCATTAACTTAAGCTAATTAAGGATTAAAGTTAATTAATTAAGATTAAACAATGTTAATTAAAGTATAAATAACAAACAAAATGGAAAGAAAAAGAAAATGTTATCATCTTCATCTTCAACCCATGGAAACCAAAGAAAAGAAAATGAGAAAGCTTTTGAAACCTTTGGATATTCGGCTTTCCCTAGCCATTTTTCTTTAATTTTTATGGAAATTGAATCATGGGAGCTTAATTTAGCTAGCCTAAGTACTAAGTTGTGAAACTATTAAAGTTTTAGAAAATTTTCATTGTTAAGTTCTTGAAGAATTAGGTGTGAAATTGATAGAAATTAAACTTAGTTTATGAAATGGAGTAAATTGTAAGACTTAATTATTGGTTTCGTATATTAGGGATCAAATTGAATAAAAAGAAAAAATATTATGAAATTTTGGTAGAAATAAAATGTAAAAGGTCCCTAGTGAGTATGTGTGAAATTAGATTTTAATCCGAAGCTCTAGATTGATAGTTATGCCTGTCTCAGGTTTAGGGACTAGGTTGAATAAAGTGCAAAATATATGTGACTTTTGTATTTGAATGTGATTTTATACTGAATTTGATATTGTGTCATTGTTTAATTATTATTCATAGCTAAAGATGATATTGGGCCATCAAAAGGGAAAGGAAAGATGCGAGTTAATGACCAGTGACGCGAGTTTTCGATTTGTATTTCTATGATTCGTGATTGATTTAATTATTGCATATTCATGTTAAATTTCGTGATTTCGTATTGAGGTGAGTATATGTAACACCCCACACCTGAGCCCTTCATTGGGACGGAATACGAGGTATTACCTAACTTTAAACTCATGCTAACAAACATTTTCGAGTCACCAAAACTCTGCTATATCTAAAAATTTTTCAATTTCTACTTTAAGCTTATTGTCATGGGCCTACGATCTCCAAATCGACCATAGGGAAGTTTCTGAGATTGACCTGGGCCCTTAAGCCAACTATAGAAAATTGACACTTGACACAGGGGCACACGCCCGTGTGAAAGGGCAACACGCCCGTGTCCTCCACCCGTGTTGAATTAACTCTAAATACACACCTACAAGGGTTTTCACACGGCCTGGCACATGCCCGTGTCCCTGGCCTGTGTCCTTCACACGGCCATGACACACCCGTGTCCTAGCCCGTGTGCAAAAACATTGACATTCTGTTTCTGACGTCAGCAAACCCAAAATGTCACATGGCCAAGGCACACGCTCGTGTGCTAGGTCGTGTTCCTCACACGGTTGAGACACACAGCCGTGTCTCTGCCCGTGTGTTTACTATCATGCATACTGACTTGAAATTTTTAAGTGCAGGGGACACACGACTGGACAACACGCCCTTAGGGCTGGTCGTCTGTCTACCCATGTGGACAATATAAGGCTATTTACCAAGCCTCTTTGCCACCCTTACTTACACAACCTACACAATAACCACCAAATCCAATATAAGACTATTTCAAGCAACCAAATCATCTACAATAGACTACATTCCATTTACGCATTTTACTCAACCTTGAAAATAACTTCATTTTATAAAATCAAAATGAACATTAACCATCATTTGAGGCTTAATACAAAATGAGGGATTTATCCCAAGCCAACACATTTGACCAAGTTAATATTAACACAAAACATAAGTCTAGTTCCCTATACATGCCATATTCAAAAATATAAATCAAACTATACCGAATGTTTTGATTGATAGTGTGATCGATATCTCTGACTTCCGTTGATCCTTGAGCTAGATAGGCGGCACTATAAGAAAAAGGAAAGGAGAGGGAGTAAGCATAAAGCTTAATAAGTTGCATATAAATAAATATACAACAACAATTTTACCATTCATTAACATGCTTATAACACAAAAGTAGGCACAAGCATAACTTACTCCTCAATATACATATAAATCTCATAGCATATATCGAGCTTATATCTCATACATCTCAAATAGGTACCTGTAACACTCACAACATAGTTATACCATGCTTATTAAATTAAAGCCATAATACTCACCGTTGAACCATTCAGAACACTACTGGATATTCATTAAGCCTCAAACATAGGTAAGGTACCGGTGCCATGTCCCAGACACGGTCTTACACTAGCTCATATCTCATGTCGATGCCATGTCCCAGACATGGTCTTACACTAGTTCCTATCTCACGTCGATGCCATGTCCCAGACATGGTCTTACACTGACTATCATCTCGTAGACGATGCATGTCCCAAACATGTCTTACACTAGCACCCGTCTCGATGCCGATTCTATGTCCCAGACAGGGCCTTACACTAGCTCTCATAATGTGGCTGATCCAGGTCCCAGACAAGTCTTACACTAGCCCACAATAACCCATATATATGGCATGAATATCCGATATATTTCCTAGGTTCGAACGAGAACTCTATTATCTCTATTATCATCATACTTTCTCAATTTCAAAATCGAGAAATTCATGCTATATTAATTCAAATACAATTCAACACATATACATTAGTGATGTAGTTGTATTATTTACATACAACTTACCTCAAATTACAAAATGTGACAACTAGTCGATTTAGTCGATTTGCTTGGCTTTCCCCCGATCTAGGTTCGGATTCGGTATTTCTTGATCTATAATAACAAAAATTCACAAATTTAGTCAGTTTACCGATCTAGGTATTCAATAACCTATATTTGGGCAAAATGACCATTTTGCCCTTAGACTTTTACAAAATGACCATTTTACCCCTAGGTCTGAAAATTGATTTTTATCAAATTTCTTCACATATTAAGCTTAGAAGAACCCTTTTTACTCTTATAGCAACTCCAAATTCCCACTATTTCACATACTTAACATCTATTTTACAACTTGTGCAATATAGTCCTTTTAGGTGTTTTCGTACTAACACCTTTCACAAAAGTTGTTTATAAGATACCCAAGACTCATTTTCTTCCATAAAAACTCAAAAAATATCACAAATACTTTCATGGAAAAACCCT